>NC_089789.1:43266105-43301105 GCF_040412425.1 Macrobrachium rosenbergii | reverse complement strand
AGGAATATTTATAATTAAAATCAGTCTTCGACCTTTCACTTACAATGACAAGACCCTATTACCTGCGCTTGCGTTGAACCCGGGTACATTATACTCAGATTACCAGCATGGCCTTCAAATCATAGTATGGTGACCCACAGCTCATCGCTAAGACCATGCTTCTTATATCACCGTTTATTTTGAGCTCTCTGTATGAAATATATTTATATAACGAACGTGGTGTGTAATGCAGTCTAATCTAAATACAACTCATTTCCACATTCACTGACACACCTGGCGGGGTTTGGCTAAAAAAAAAATAAAATGAAAACAAAAAATTGGGCAACAAGTTCAGAAAGCAACAGGTGCGGTCACTCACTCACCCAGAGAGAGAGAGAGAGAGAGAGAGAGAGAGAGAGAGAGAGAGTTAATCATTTGACGAGGTAAAATGATTCATCAGATATATTTGCGTTTTACACATCTCGTTGGTCTATATTCCTTTTGACTCTCACCATCAGTAAGTATCTCTCTCTCTCTCAAGTGATAAGATATTCATAAGATTGGTGGCAGAGAAAAAAGGCAAGTCACCTGACTGACCGAGCTATGCATTTTGATAAGGTATTCGAGAGATGTCTTGTATTCCATTTTCCCATAAGTAAATTTATTTTGAATTCCTCTCCATGCATACAGACACCACCACCTTGGACTTTTAAGTATTTCCCCCCAAGAGCTTTTCTAAATTTGCGGACAAATTTTATTCGCTGAGGCAGCCAGTGGTACCGGATAAAAAGCTGGAAGCTTTTAAGTCTGGGAAAACGGAAGAAGAATACCATAGCTTAGCATGAAGAGGGAACGTAATATTGATAAAGTTCATAAATATCAAAGCTTAGCATAAAAGGGGGATATTAATAATGAAAAAGGAACGTAATACTGATAAAAATGCGAATAAATACCAAAGCTTAGCATTAAAGGGGGATAATAATAAATGTTATCTACACTCTCAAAGTATTTATATATAAAAAAAAATCCATACAAATTGCTCAGCTTTGAATGAAATCGGGTGGCCCGCGTAAAGGACAAATAATAATACGTAATAATAAATAATCTGAGATCTGTTAAATGTTAAACATTTCAACCTTTTGTTAAATGTATCATGAATGTTGAAAGTCAAGTGACATCACAGGGATATTGACCGACATTGCCAACTGTCAATGTCAAAGTCTGCATCTTTCTGACGAAAGCGGAGTCCAGTGTCCTCTGAGAGAGAGAGAGAGAGAGAGAGAGAGAGAGAGAGAGAGAGAGAGAGAGAGAGAGAGAGAGAGAGAGAGAGAGAGAGAGAGAGACCCACTAAACATCACTTTACCTTTCGTCTTCCCTCCCCCCATCTCTCCTCTTCCACTCCACCCCCCTTTCCCATTCCTCCTCTCATAATGGATTTCCATAATGAGTTCTTTACCACCCCTAAGTGTCTAGATATGGTTTGCCCTCACCATAGCTATAGTGTCCCGCGCTCGCGCGCACTCAATAAAAAAACACAGGCACACTCCCTCCTTCGACCAGGTTCCCTAGAGCGAGAAATGCTAAAGAGAGAGAGAGAGAGAGAGAGAGAGAGAGAGAGAGAGAGAGAGAGAGAGAGAGAGAGAGAGAGAGAGAGACTACCTCCTTCGACCAGGTTCCCCAGAGCGCGAAATGCTAAAGAGAGAGAGAGAGAGAGGTTAACGGACCGCGACAGGGGGGCGGTTAATTTGCGAGAATTGGGGAACTATAGCCTACTGACGAGGGCGTGGAAACAAATTCAGGCCCCGTATCTAGCGGCGTCAAATTGCCCCGGGCCATTTGTGAAGAAAACGGGCGCTGCCAGGTCAATATCTATCCAAGGTGACCGCCTAGGAATGACGGACGGCGTGGGCATGAAGCCCATTTGGACATCGACTCGCGTGGACACGGCAAGCAGACAGTAAAAAGTCGGAGTTGGAGTGGTTGGACAGCAACATTATTAAAGCAAGGAAGTGGAACGAAAGTAAGGTACAAGGCTACAAAAGTGGGGTACAGCTAGTGGCCGAAGGGGCACTGCAAAACAGCAGCCTTCAGTAATGCCCACAGTGCACCACCTGAGATCCACTGGGGGCATTAACCGGCTACAGGGTCTATTAACTAAACGACCCAGAATGGTTAACCAGGGATCAGGAAAACTATGAGTCACAAACTTCATAAGCATAATAATATATATATATATATATATATATATATATATATATATATATATATATATTATATATATATATATAATATATATATATACACACAAATGTAAAACTGTCTAAAATCCCACTGTTTATCTCTGAATACATAAAAAAACCCATCACTCCCTCATTCAGTTTACTTATCTCTCCAAGAGATAACTGCCTGCTTCAGACATCTCCACGCCTTCATTCAAAAACATGGAAGGCTCCCGAGTGAAAACCAGTCTGGAAGTTTTCAGGATCTCTTAAAATGCACAACTAGTCTCTGAACCACATTCCTCTCGTCGAAGAGGAGAAATTTTAACGAGCTTAAATACGACTATATGGCCCCCCTGAGTAACAATAAGATTTGTATGCAAAGTACTTAAGATAAATCAATACTTTGTATTAATAGTATCTGTGACTATAGAAATATCTGCTGGAAAGTAGTGGTATTTTATGTTAATTTTCTCATTTTAATATGCACACTGTTACCTTATATTAATCTTCTCATCTTAATATGCACACTATTACCATATATAAATGTTAGAGAAATACAATACTCTTTGTATTAATAGAATCTGCGCCTCTATACAAATATCTGCTGAAAAGTAGCGACATTTTACATATTAATTTTCTAATTTTAATATGCACCTTGTGTAAATGTAAATTTTTTTCTGGCGTCACGTGCTAAAATCAGAATATTTTCACCAGAGACAATCAGAAATTATGTTCGACCTGTGATTAACCTGAATCATGCTTCCCAGGTTAATGTATTCAACGTGTCCGTTGCAACCGGAACCACAGATTTCTAAAATCCTTGCCCGTGTGAAACTGCACTGATTCAAAAGTATATCTCTACGCCTGATATAAAAAATTTAATATACCTAAAAATTAAATAAGCGTCTTTGGAATAAGTTTAACCAATCTAAAAGCCGAAATGCATTTGAACTGAACACTGAAATCCCTTCATGACCAAAATAGACAAATACCTATCAATCATAACGAAGGAAATGAATATACTTTACTGTTCATGAATAACAAGGCAATTAGTTTCTTTTCAGTATCAGAAAGGAAATTTAAAACTTGCCAATATCAGAAAGGGTATTTAAATCCTTCAGTAATATTTATTATAAAAAATCCATACAAATTGCTCAGCTTTGAATGAAATCGGGTGCCCCGCGTAAAGGACAAATAATAATACGTACTAATAAATAATCTGAGATCCGTTAAATGTTACATTTCAACATTTTGTTAAATGCATCATGAATGTTGAGTGTCAAGTGAATACCACAGGGACATTGACCGACATTGCCAATTGTCAGTGTCAAAGTCTGCATCTTTCTGACGAACGCACTGAAAGCAGAGTCCAGTGTCCTCGAGAGAGAGAGAGAGAGAGAGAGAGAGAGAGAGAGAGAGAGAGAGAGAGAGAGAGAGAGAGAGAGAGAGAGAGAGGAAATTTAAAGCCTTCAGTAACACTATTTATCAAAGACAATTTTTAAAAGTAATTTTTCCTAACATACAAACTTGGAATTTCTTTACACAATCTAAATCACTACGTAAAGAAAGTCAAGTTTGTTCCTGTGTAGGGAGAATAGCAAAATTTGAAAGTAATTTATCTGTGTAGGAGCAAATGTAATTTGTGTTTTTCCGAACACACAAACCATAAGTGTAAAAAAAAAAAAAATAAATAAATAAATAAAAAGCGAAGGATTGTGTAGGAACAAACAGCAATCTTTACTTTTCATTCGTATTTTTCCCCAACATCCATCCCTGCGTTCTTCACTCGGAGATTCAGCATCTATGTAATGAACGAAGGCTTGCATCTGTCAAGGAACAACTTTTACCTATTTCCAGTCAATAGCAGTTAAGTGGAAACTTGAACCCCTCCCCCCTTCCCCCCACTCTTGGTAGGGAGGATTCTGCAGTTCTCCCCCCCCCCTCCCTCCACCCCTGGTAGGGCTGGTAGGGGAGGATTCTGCACTTAACTCAATTTCGAACAAAATCGCTGGTAAATTAAGCCGACCGCAGCCCATCTAAATACCGGCCGCCAATTACCGACCCCAGAAGCAGACAGACAGGTTGATTATTATTCCAAACAAGAAAACATCTCAAAGCTGCAGTTCGCCTAAAGGACCCAACAGCACCAAACCTTTCTAAACAAAATAATTCACCCGGGTATCGTTGAATAAAACACGCCGGCAGATCTTCTTTACACCTCTCTCTCTACTCCTACTCATTTGGTCCACACAGGCCGTCGGGAGCGGCCATTGCAAAGACCCTAGATCCCACCCATACCCCCACTGGGCCTGATGGGGAGAGCAGCGTCAAAAATGATAGGGTACAACTTCCCAGGAAGCTACAGAATCTTTTGTAATGATTTAAATACAGGTTACAGAAGAGAGAGTGATTCTCAACCTGTGCAGAGGAGATGCACAAGATTTTGTTATTGTACCCCAAGCTACTCAAGACCTGTACCGGCAGTACCCCTACGCTATTGTGGTAACTGTACCGGCTAGACTCCCCAAGCTGGTAGACCTGTACCGACAGTAACCCAAGATACTGAAACCTGTACTGGCTGTTAGGCGTACCCCAAAGCTATTAAGTTAACTGTACCTGTTGTACCCCAAGCTACTGAAATCTGTACCAAATGATGGCTGTGACCCCTGCTATTGAGACACCTGTACCGACTGTACCTCAAGCCCCCAAGACTTGTAGCAATTTACGGTTGTAACCCAAGCTATTGAGACACTTGTACCTCTGAAACCTGTATGGGTGTTAGGTGTACCCCAAAGCTATTGCGGTAACTGTACCAGCTGTACCCCAAGCTACTGCAACCTGTACCAACTGATGGCTGTAACCCGAGCTATTGAGACCTGTACCGACTGTACCCCAAGCTATTGAGACACCTGTACCAGCTGTATCCAACCACGCTGGCACAGCCTGTACCCACAACCACTGGGGGCACCTTACTTACATCGGCTGTACCTGACTACAGATTTACCTTTCTATACACGAACGGTCATGAAAGAGCAGAATTTATTCACGCGGCTTCATAATCCCTGCAAGTCTATTTCACGGAGCACCCCTCATAGAAAATATAATTGAGCCAGGATATTATAATCGCTTACGAGTGGCTGGCGACATGTTCTTGAAATTAGTGAAAGCCTCGACCTAGCGATGACGAGGAGTCTGTGAACGAATGAAGTCTGCATGCTTTCCCGTAGCCTACACTTTATAAGGCTTGAAAGGATATCTTGAATTGTGCAACATGAAAACATGAGCAGTCGTGTGCAGTTTTGTGGGAAGTGAGTCTGTGTACTTCAGAGGTAGCTTACGCGTACACATGCACAGAATTTTAAGAGAATATTCCATGAACACATAAGTATGGTTTCCGATGAAAGACATTATTATAGTTGTCTACAACTGTAACCAACAACCCTTCTGTCAATATTTCCTAGACTTGAAATAAGCAACGCTGGACATTTTTTTTTAAATTATACAGACAATATTGACACTTTTACATTTTACAGACAATATTGACACTTTTACATTTTACAGACAAAATCTAATTAAACAACCCAGTTTATTCGACTCCCAACACCTAATGGTTGTGACGTTTTCTAAGCATTATCTACGCTACATAAAATTTAAAAATTAAGATATAAAACAGGTCTGGTGAGATTAATTCTACAGTAAGACTCTTAGATTCCCTGGGACTCTAGATTCCCTGGCAAGATTCTTACCTTACCTCTGCTGTTAATTCTAAACCTAAATCATGCATCAGTTTATTCAAATTTCACTTGTGTTGTATCTATTTACACTTTTAACCTACATACATATGTATACAATTTTCATGTGTAAATTTCATATAAATTTTTCATTTCTACCAACTGATGTCTTCAGTGGAGAGAGAGAGAGAGAGAGAGAGAGAGAGAGAGAGAGAGAGAGAGAGAGAGAGAGAGAGAGAGAGAGAGAGAGAGAGAGACCCTTCGACACAAGATCCACACTTTCCAAATTACAACTCTCCTAACGAATTTCATACAAAAATACAGATAAAATTCATAAGACTACATTCCTCTACATGTAAAATAAATATCACAAAGAATTATCTTCTGTTGCAATGATTCCTGAACTCGTAAGAAACCGTGGCATTTAAAATTCCATCTAGAATCCTTCTCCATACACACACACACACACACACACCTACAATAGATTCCCAGTGGCAAATCTGTGCAACATCTGAGTCACGTTAGAAAGTCTTGTGATAATGAAACATAGCATTTATGAAGTAACATAAGGCAAGACATTATTATTAATCATAGTCAATCATAATCATTAATTCATCATAATAATCATAATCATACATCAATCAATCCTAACTTACATAATATATTATTGAATAAAGACTGCTGTAAATACTCTAATGTATTTCTATTCATATGTTAAGGCAGAAAAGAATTACAAGGAAAATCGATATAAAAATCATGTGATGCAGTCATCATACTTAACAGTATTATTATAATTATTATTATTGAGCAAAACCCATACGGAATATGACTAAGCCTATAATTTCACTAGAAAACCATACTACCCACCACAAATATATAGAAGAGTCTAAGTTAGTCACTTCCACAAAATACCCTAAGTGCCAATTTGGACACTAACGGTGTGGAAAATATACATAATATTCTTGGTATCACTAATATGCATAATGAGCAAATAAAAAAAAACTGAGTAGTTTCACTTGAAATTTTAAATAAATATAATTGTTACACTTGAAACAAAAAAAATTACTAACTGTTCACTTGAATTTTTAAAAATATGAGTAACTGTTCCATTTGAAATAAAAAAAAAATAGTAACTGTTCACACTGAACAAGATGAGCATGAACAAAAGCGATCATGAACAAAAGAGAAGTGTAGAGAAACTTAGATAAGCTACGCACGACAAAATATAACTCAAATAATAATAATAATAATCAATATCATCTACTACTTGAGAGAGAGAGAGAGAGAGAGAGAGAGAGAGAGAGAGAGAGAGAGAGAGAGAGAGAGAGAGAAACCCATTCTCGCCTCCCCTCCTCCTCCTCACTCTTGACTTTACTTCACTTCTTGGGAGAGAAGGATCCCGATGATGCCCGCATTCCAACTGCCCGGTTGAACACTACCACCCTCGCCCACCCTCAATGCCCATCGCCGCACGGCCTCCCTACTCCGTTCTTCCTTCACCAGGGGGCATGGGCACGATACCCCAGCCTAACTACCACCACCACTCCTGCCCCGGCTGCCACTTCTCCAGGTCTGCTGCCGTTCTTCCTCCGCTAGAAAGTTGGTGCCCACACCCATATCGCCATCTACCACCGGGCAAAAACCCTCCTAAACAATTTGGCTCTCTCTCTCTCTCTCTCTCTCTCAACTGTAGCATTAAAACATTTATCAAAACCCAAAAATCCCTCCTGTGTGTGTGTGTGTGTGTGTGAACTGTAGCATTAAAATGTAATTATCAAGACCTAAAAATCCTCCCTCTCTCTCTCTCTCTCTCTCTCTCTCTCTCTCTCTCTCTCTCTCTCTCTCTCTCTCTAGCATCACAAAACGCTGAACAGAATCAAACTTATCACCGTATTACCCTGGGAATGCCCGAAGGCAGATGTAATGCTAATTGATAGACTTTGCGTTCTTATAGTCAAAGTCGATGCCATAAATAAACCTGAGTACCGTATGAAGACAACTTGCCATTTCAAACTTGGGTGCAAATGATTCTAGATCCTACTTGCAACTAAGTTGCAAGTGATCCTAGCTCTTACATGTAACCAAGATAACATACTGAATACAGAACGTTTTTCCGGCAAAACTGTTTTTCCCTCGTTACCTGACCACTCAAGATTTTAAGCCGTTTTCCCTCGTTACCTAAACACACTTTAAGCAGTTTTCCCTCGTTACCTAACCACTCCAGATTTTAAGCAGTTTTCCCTCCTTACCTAAACACTCCAGATTTTAAGCAAGTGTTGGGTAATGATTATTCCAGTGTGTCTTATTCCCTAAGGCTGGAAAAATCACCCTGCTCAATTGTTTTTTCCGCCGCTTCGATATCTTTGTAAAAATGGATAAACACCAAAAAATGCTCGAGACAAGGAAAAACTTCTATCTGCAAACCTTGAAAAAAAAAAATAGCATTACTGCCAATTCATGTACCACATCTGCCTAACCAGACAAAAAAAAAAAAAAAAAAAAAAATCGAACCGTTGACCGCCATGGGGGCAGCACTGACTGACTTTTTAACCCATGTCACCCTACACTCTCATTATCCAAGATGGATTCTCTCACCCTGCAGCGCCTTGCACCTGATAAGCCTTATCTGATCTCCCGGTACCTTACAATCTGATAAGGTCTCGGCGTTATATGCAAGGGTTTTCTGCCCTAAAATGGAAGACTGCAGTATCTACAAAAGTATAAAACTGAGAAAAATGGTAGATGCTCCCTTGCCGTACTGCTGATTTTGCATATACAACAAATGGGGCCTCCTACATGCTCGTGGAAAACATTGAAGAATAGTTCTGAAACTGCAGTAACTTGTGTAATATTAAGTGTTTCACGAGCCCAATAAGTGGCATATCCCAATTTCGAAAAATTTGCAGATACTGCAGGTTTCCATTTTAGGGCGGTTTTGGTCAGAAACCCTGTTTAGGATTTTGAAGCTGACGGGGGAAGAGACTTGAAAACCCTACAGTACTATAAATTAATACCATGATTTTCGGCTTTCTCTTTGTGAAAATATCAAGCTGGCCAGGCCAGTTAACAAGGTTTGAATCCCAATGCATCAACTTCCATTCAAATCTGTGCTAAGCAGGTCGACTGATTTCCTAAATGAAGGCCGCCAAACCCCATGCCCGTGGACCAAATGGCAAGTTTGATTTTGAAAGTGGCCCGCTAGAGAAAAATAAGTAAAAGTATATTTCTCTTTTTTAAATACATACATACATACAGGTGGGCCGCGAGACTAAACTTGGACTGCCTTACCCTAAATCATCTAATTTCTTGAAACTTTAATTGAATGGGACAAAATCCTGATGTACAGAAACAGAATTCCATACACTGACTTTCATTATACTCCAAAAACTACTTCTTCCACGGCTAAATACGTCACTATTAGGAATTCATCACAAATTCTAGCTGGCTTCTGACCTTTCGCCATGAAAACGAACCTGACCAGTTGAATTCGTTGCCACAGATTCTGACGTATTCTAGTGATCTATTTGACCTCTGACCTCATAAAGGAACCCCGGCTACTTTCCCACCTCAAAGAAAAAAAAATTGCTTATTACTCAGCAAAGATGGCAGCCCACATGCTTATGTGGCACTGCCTTTCATTAGCATTCGGCTGACCACTGTGCCAGCATTGCGTGAGAGAGAGAGAGAGAGAGAGAGAGAGAGAGAGAGAGAGAGAGAGAGAGAGAGAGAGAGAGAGAGAGAGAGAGAGAGAGATAAAACCCAAATTTCTGGAATTCAGGAAATTACCCAATCAAGAGAACAGATAGATACAAAGGCACCACATAATACCCACAAATGCCCAATGCCCGATACCCAACTTGAAGACATCCCTTAGGCTCGAATTGTTTAGCAAAACCCTTCGGAAACATACCCCTTTGGAGTCAAATTCCTTTTCTTAACCCTTCTACTTCGGGTCTGGGCAAAAAAGAGCAAACTGCGGATCTTTCCTAGATAAGTGACCCCCAAAAGGGATTTTAAACCCCTATTTTGGATCCACCTTTACAAGCAAGCTGGGGATGACCGTCAGAACATAAAAGACTGTAAATATCATAATCATCCCAAAGAAATACCAGTCTTAGACAACGACCCCCGAACTTTGCAGGGGGGGGGGTCAACATCTAGGAAAGTTCCGAAGCCGCTTCTGCAGCTACTCGTCCCATTGACCTCTGACGAGAAATACCCAAGACAAGCCAGCTCCTCTTCCTCATTTTCGCTGGGAATTGAGAAGCGTCGCAGAGTGAATTCCCTGCCAAACCACAGCTGCTATAAACAGACCAGGGACTAATAGATTAAGGAGAGTCAGTAAAAACACTTTTGACAGGAGATGCGTGGAGTGTTGGGTACTGCACTTTTTTTTTTTTTTTTTTTTTGACGTTCCGCTCTGTGAGGACACGTGAATATTAAAATGCAGATTCAAGTAGATGCCTTAACCAGTATTTATAACAGTACGTAGGATATGGCCTTGTAGTTTTGTAAATAGAAGTAAATACAAACTACAACGAAGCAAAAATCAACAAAATTCTACAGCTTGTATAATATATATTACGGTATATATATATAATTATATATAATTATATATAATTATATATATATAATATATATTATACATATAGAGAGAGAGAGAGAGAGAGAGAGAGAGAGAGAGAAATTACAATGTACACAGAATAAGACCATGTACCGTGTCTGGAAAAAGAATTATACAAAACTAACAAAATGCTAAAGCAAAACAAACGAGAGAGAGAGAGAGTTGAAGCACGAGTACAGGTGTTTTGGCAAAGCTATTCAACAAACTCCGAATCGGATATCCTGCATCCGGCCTCGCCTGGCTGTCTGTGGCGGGCCGGGCCGTCTGTGGCCCTTTCTCTTAAGCTTAACAAATCACCACCACCACCCCCAAACCTCTTACCTGTAGGTATGCCGTCCCCATCCCCTCCTTACGAAAAAGCATCAACAAAGAGTGGAAGTTTCTCCTTACACATCAATTATCCCTCTGCCGAAAATGTACACGCCAGGCCTGACGCCAGCAAAACAAAGGAACCACGTCTCCCAAAACTACACCAAGTAATCATTTCAGTTTATACCAAGTCTGACTGGCTGACTGACTGACCTCCGAAGCATCGGCAGTTGCATGATCCAAGTTCTGCTGATTTCAGAATAAACACCAGGTAGATAGATAGATTCTACTGACTTCAGAATAAACACCAGGTAGATAGATAGATTCTACTGATTCTACTGACTTCAGAATAAACACCAGGTAGATAGATAGATTCTACTGATTCTACTGACTTCAGAATAAACACCAGGTAGATAGATAGATTCCACTGACTTCAGAATAAACACCAGGTTGATAGATAGATTCTACTGACTTCAGAATAAACACCAGGTTGATAGATAGATTCTACTGACTTCAGAATAAACACCAGGTTGATAGATTCTACTGACTTCAGAATAAACACCAGTAGACAGATGCTACTGACTTCAGAATAAACACCAGCTATACAGCTAGATAGATTCTACTGACTTCAGAGTAAACTACCAGACAGTAGATAGATTCTACTGACTTCAGAATAACCACCACCTAGACAGATTCTACTGACTTCAGAATAAAAACCACCTAGACAGATTCTACTGACTTCAGAATAAAAACCACCTAGACAGATTCTGACTGACTTCAAAAGTGGAGTAAACACCGTGAGAGAGAGAGAGGCAGAGCAGAGAGATTCCACTGACTTTAGAACACACAGCATCCACATTCTGCTGACGTCATGCAATCATAAAAGCCTGATGGTTCCCCTCCAAAACAATACTGACCCCACAATCAAAAGAATGTGTCAGCACAGGAACTGTGTACATACAAACAAGGTCAGGTCAATTTCCCTACATTCATCGAAGGGAAGCTGGCTCGGTCTTTGTCTCGCAAAGTGGCACTGTCGACGAACAATAAGAAGGTCGGAGAAGCAAAATCTCTCATTGTTGCACAACGAGAGAGAGAGAGAGAGAGAGAGAGAGAGAGAGAGAGAGAGAGAGAGAGAGAGAGAGAGAGAGAGATTACTAATGATCTACGTCCTTTGGGAAGTTTTTGGGGGAAAGCTAACTAAAACCTTGATCGCTTGCTTCTGCGGTATCCAATAATATATTCCTTCCAGACTCATTTTAAACGAGGGTTTGGTAAAATGTAAACATTTTCCTGTATAAACCACAAATTATTCATCATCACAATAAATTTAAGACCCAGAAATCACTATAAGACTACAATCTTTCTGGGAATTTCGAGCATGGAAATCTCCACAAATTAACTATTCTCCCTTCATAAATGCTTTCAACATATACACCTACATGTGGAATCTGCCTAAGAAACTTCTTGGTAAAATCTTAGAATAACGTAAGTATTCGTACTTAGCCTTTGTTTAGCTTACCCCCCAACACACACAGTATGACGAATTAGGCCTATAAAGAGTCCTTTCACTAAACCTTACGCCTAACGAAGATGGCTCCACTATGTATACTGCCATTAACCTTATCGGAATCATAAGTACACATAAACATTAGCAATCATGGTTCAGTCTCTCTCTCTCTCTCTCGGTGTGTGTGTGTGTGTGTGTGTGTGTGTGTGTGTGTGTGTGTGTGTGTGTGTTTTTCAATCTCAACACACCGAACTCGCAAAATTATACAAAAGCAAACACGTAACAATTTTTAACAATGCCATAAAATAAAATCCATGTTACAGATATCTTCACAATAAATTTAAGACTAAAGAAATCTTCACAAATATAAGACTACAGAGATCTTCACAATAAATTTAAGACTAAAGAAATCTCCACAAATATAAGACTACAGAGATCTTCTAAAGAAATCTTCACAAATATAATTTAAGACTATCACCCAGTTCTAAAGGATACACATAAGATTACAGAGATCTTCACCTACATGGAAACCTCACTAAGTACATATCAAAATTAACAATTAGACTCATTAACTCTCAAAGCACAAATTGAAATTATCAATTTAAATGACTCATTAATGATCATTAACACCTTGCCTTGTGTAGGTCAAGAGAATGTAATAAATCCTACAATTCCATGCTAATTCCCATACATCACTCACCCCCCCAATTCCCATACATCACCCACCCCCGCTAAAATACTAGAAGATCAGCCGGCAATTGGCCACCCCTACCTACCCCAAAATCACTCAATTTCTACTCAATCCACAGGACAACGAACCATGACATTTCCAACAACTGAAATTAAGACACCAAGGCAATTCCAGCCTCTTCCAGGTCCTCCAGCAACCACGCTCTGAAGACATCTTCACTTTCCCTCTGAAACTAATTACGACTGGGAGGCCCAACCCTTCCCAATTCAGGGTCCCTTATAAGCCATTTTAGACTAGATCACAGTACCTGGCAAAACCCCTGTGAGGTTATAAACGGGTAAGAAAAGGGGGGAAGTAGTTTTTCATTACAGAAACTCCAGATCACCAGATAGGAAAATTTCTTTCCTCTTAACCTGAAGATTACGAAATTGGATGAAGTTTGTAACCATTCTCACTCAAGATTGCTATCCACGAAATTTTTCTTAATTATTCAAACAAAAGATCACTAGAGGGGTAAAGTTTAGATTATTCAAAATTCAAACAAAAGATCACTAGAGGGGTAAAGTTTAGATTATTCAAACTAAAGATTTACCATGAGAATTGAATCTTGAATTATACTACAGACTCAAGCTAACTAAAGTGGATAAAGTTTTTAATTATCTTAAAAGATTAAGAAACTATGCTGAAGTTGACAATGGATTTGGTTTTAATTAAATGAAACCAAAATGTTTTCACAGTTAATTTGGTTTTAGTTACTTACAAAAAATAGCAACACACCTCGAAGAGTTGTTAAAATGAATAAATTATTCATACCCACAATCTACTTCCATTTAACTTATTCATACCCACAGTATCCTTCCATTTACATCAATCATACCCACAGCATAAGTCCATTTAAATTATTCGTACCCACTATCTAACTCCATTCGAACCTCAACAGATTGAAAGTTCAAACCCCTATCCAAACGGCAAACAAAAAATGCCCAGAACTTTATTTATATACCCTACCTCAATTGACACAACCAAGGCATCTATATTGGATGCCCTAAAAAGCATCTCTCAAATGTGGCATCGAGAGGGCAGGATTGGCTATCCTTCAAGCATCTGTTTATAAACAGCTCTTGATGTATCAACAAAAATGAAACCCTCCACTGTACCAACAGCTAACGCTCTCTCTCTCTCTCTCTCTCTCTCTCTCTCTCTCTCTCTCTCTCTCTCTCTCTCACTTTAAGTACCTCAAGTCCCCAATTTCCTACAAACTGAGAAAACATGGAAACAAAAAACTACGTGTAACTTGAACAACAACCCCGTTCTTCCATAACTGAAGATTACACCATTCTTGCAAACCTTCAAAACTGCCTCTGGGTTATGAGAGATTAAGGGGTGAACTGGTTAAAACTGGCGAGAACCGAAGACCACAATTGCACAGCGTTACTGAGGTTGCAACAAGGTTACGAAGCATAGCTTAGGTGATTATCTATAGCCAATGTATTAATTGTAACCGTACATATATATATAGTCCTTTTAAATTATCAACAGGTTTAGCTGAGGGCAAGGATATTCTGACGGAGTGCGCGTCCATACTGTCAAAATTGACAGCATGAGGGCTCGAGATTCTTAAACCCTGACCGTTGGGAGTGTGGCGCCACGGGTTGGACGAAGGCAGACTAACACCTTCAAAAATTTACAAAAATGTGAAAAAAGTATTAAGGAAAATAAAAAAGACTAAACATCTGGACCAGATTTTTTTTTAATATAAAAAGTTGGGAGAAAAGTCTCTGGACTTTTCTAAAAAAAAGGAAAAAACTTCTCCATCAACGCTTTGCATATCCACTCCTGATAAGTAAAAAATAAAATGACGTGTGTAAATGATTGTAATTACCTAATTACCCAAATTACCTCCGACTTCGATAAAGGAGTTGAAAGGTGGGTTGTGGGAGATTAAGAAAGGGGGGAAAGGGGGAGAGAGGAGTGGGGACCTGGAGATTCTCCTGGACGAAACGAGCAATAAGGTGCAGAGCAATCATGCCAATCGCAGTCGGCAATTACACAGGAATTACTCTCGAATTACATAAAAATTACAACCTGAGGAAATGACAGAAGATTCCCTCGGCTCTTCAAACCCATTCCACGAAGGGCGAGGGAGGTTGAGGGAAGGGGGGAGGAGGGGTCCTAGGGGATGATAAAAGTGGATTACTGGGTCAGGAAGCCCCCAGGAAAATTGCGTTAGTTCAGACAAGGTTGCTCGTTTACGATTACAAACTACGAATTTATAGGCTTCTTTGGCTGAATGACTGAGTCTTCTTTTTACTGGCTGACTGACAGACACTGGCTGATTGACGGACACTGTCAGACTCTTCTCTGACTGACTGACTGACAGACACTGTCAGACTCTTCTCTGACTGACTGACTGACAGACACTGTCAGACTCTTCTCTGACTGACTGACTGACTGACAGACACTGTCAGACTCTTCTCTGACTGACTGACTGACTGACACACACTGTCAGACTCTCTTCTCTGACTGATCGACCGACTGACACACACCGTCAGACTCTCTCTCTGACTGACTGACTGACAGACACTGTCAGACTCTTCTCTGACTGACTGACTGACAGATAGACACTGTCAGACTCTTCTCTGACTGACTGACTGACAGATAGACACTGTCAGACTCTTCTCTGACTGAATGACTGACAGACACGCTGTCGACTCTTCTCCTGACTGACTGATTGACAGACACCGTCAGACTCTTTCTGACTGACTGGGGCAGTCGCACTCGACCTGAATAACTAACGGTCATACTCGACTGAATAATTGACCGACGGTCATACCTGACTGAATAACTGACTGACGGTCATACTCTGACTGAATAACTGACTGACGGTCATACTCTGACTGAATAACTGACTAGCGGTCACATTTCGCCTGAATAACTGACTGACGGTCATACTCTGACTGAATAACTGACTGACGGTCATACTCTGACTGAATAACTGACTGACGGTCATACTCTGACTGAATAACTGACTGACGGTCATACTCTGACTGAATAACTGACTGAGCGGTCGCCTCTGACCGGAATAACTGAGCTGACGGTCACATTTCGCCTGGAATAACTGACTGACGGTCATACTCTGCCTGAATAACTGACTGACGGTCATACTCTGCCTGAATAACTGACTGACGGTCATACTCTGCCTGAATAACTGACTGACGGTCATACTCTGCCTGAATAACTGACTGACGGTCATACTCTGACAAACACGCCTGACAGAGAGAGAGAGAGAGAGAGAGAGAGAGAGAGAGAGAGAGAGAGAGAGAGAGAGAGAGAGAGAGAGAGAGAGAGAGAGAGTCCACAATTAACCCTGGCAAAACAGTTCTATCTCATTCTCTAATTAATGGTTTTTATTTAATCACATACTATTAAAACACTCCTATTGAGAGAGAGAGAGAGAGAGAGAGAGAGAGAGAGAGAGAGAGAGAGAGAGAGAGAGAGAGAGAGAGAGAGAGAGAGAGAGAGAGAGAGGTGGGTACGAATTTTACAAAACACTCATCCCACAAACCCATGTCAATATAGCCCTTGTCACATGAAACGTGATTTACAAGAGAGAGAGAGAGAGAGAGAGAGAGAGAGAGAGAGAGAGAGAGAGAGAGAGAGAGAGAGAGAGAGAGAGACTGTTACACAATTAACACACAGACATCCTGTCATCAGAAGCGTCATACAACACCACCATTTATGGTAACGAGGTTTGTGCCACCAGCCACAACAACAGCGATTTCCTGTCGCCCTAGTTTTTTTTTATTTATTTTTTTCTCAACATCGCAATTCAATAAACAAACAAACAACAACAAAATCAACAGTCCTGGCTCTTCATTATTCGAGACTCGTAATGGGTATTAATAACAACGATTCAGTATCAATTAAAACATCCTGTAGATTCGACGCTGCTGTGTGTAAGTATATTCCTAAGCCTGCCTTGTTCAGCTGTTATAAATGGCATTTCCCTGGCCCATCGCTGTCAATTGCATTTCGCTGACCCAGCGCTGTCAATTGCATTTCGCTGACCCAGCGCTGTCAATTGCATTTCGCTAACCCATCGCTGTCGACAGCATTTTGCTGATAGACCGCTGTCAATGGCATTTCGCTAACCCCATCGCTGTCGACTACATGTTGCTGAAAGACCGCTGTCAATGGCATTTCGCTGACCCATCGCTGTCGACTACATGTTGCTGATGGATCGCTGTCAATGGCATTTCGCTAACCCATCGCTGTCGACAGCATTCTGCTGATAGACCGCTGTCAATGGCATTTCGCTAACCCATCGCTGTCGACAGCATTTTGCCGATAGATCGCTGTCAATGGCATTTCGCTGGCCCATCGCCGTCAATTACATTTCGCTGATTCATCGCTGGCCCACTGCTATCGAATACACCACGCACGTACACCCCTATCAATTACATAAGTTAGTAAATAGCTATATATATAACATTATGCTGGGCTAGTAGATATGCCAAGCTGTCGAACCTTTCAGTTCCAGAAGTCCTTTATTCCTCCCACCGTTGGACTGTGAAACAGGCTCCCCGAAGATGCTGTGCAATTAAAGAGCCTCTAGTTCAAGCGAAGTTGCAAGGCATTATTACCCTAATGCTATTCGCCTTCTATCTTGCTATATTTTTTATATTTACCTATTTATTAATTCATCTTTTTTCTGTAATAAATGGTGTCTTTCTGCATTTCCTATTTTCTGTAACTTCATTCAAATGAACATCGTATTCTTTGGAAGCACGAATTTCAATTCAGTGGCCCATGTGGGCTTGACCTTTTGAATAATAATAATAATAATAATAATAATAATATACTTATTATCCACCGTTTCCTATCGCTTGGTAAAGCTTTCACCATAATACACCATCCTACATTATTATTATTATTATATTTATCATCCAGTTTCCTATCGCTTGGTAAAGCTTTCACCATAATACACCATCCTACATTAAATCCCAGCAAGGCTCAAAGGACGTCCAGTCAGGAGACAGGAGACGGGTAAAAAAAAAAGATGTCCCGTCCGTGGCACGCCCTAATACCCAGGAGGGCCATTTCTCAACGTCCTTCCGGAGGTCAGCGCCCCAAGTCCTCTATTTTTGTGAACCTTACCGTGACTCAGCCAGCTGAACTGTGAACTTGGATAATGGCTGGATCTCTCGGAACACCTCGGACGAGTGTCTGTTGTGGTTTAGTAAATCAGTTTTCTAATTTAAGAATATCATTATTAAATATCGAGGACCTCTTTAAAATGAGACTTGTTTTTAGAGTTCACGCCTCGGACGGGACACACTGGGATGGAATGGAATTATTTAAGAGTTTAGGCAAAAGGCCAATCGCTGGGACCTATAAGGTCATTCAGCGCTGTTAGGGAAATTGAGAATAGGTCTGAAAGGCTGTACAGGAGGAAAACTTCTCCCCAGTTGCACCATGAAACAATTTTTAGGAGAGGGTGGACAGTAAATGGGAAAACAAGCACGTTAAAAGAAGAAGAAGAAGAAGAAGAAGAAGAAGAAGAAGAAGAAGAAGAAGAAGAAGAAGAAGGATGAGGTGACAGCAAGATGAAAAAAAAAGATAATATGAATGGAAGTAGAGTAAAGGATGAGGGCCTACTAGGGCCTGCAAGTGCACCCTCTTTCTCTGTGAGTGCGCTGACGGCTCTAACCCCCAACGAGAACGGGACACATTGGAACTGCAATCTCTCCAGGAGGCGAGACCTGGGGACTTCACGTACCTAACAGGGTACCCTGGGGATTAGTACCAAGACCTCATAGCTCTCAATATACACAGACTCACTTGGGGGGGTCTGGCTTTCTGATAAGTGGCAACGAAGTCCGTCAACTAACAAAGACCAATATTTCAAGGCCTGCACTACGATAACTTTCAGCCCTCACGGTTCCTAACCTTAACCTGTGCTTTAAACTCGAGTCAAAAATTCCATCACATCTAAAATGGCAGAATGGCAAAAGTAAGGACAATGCAGCTAAGTATACAATAATCCAGAAATATCTATCCAGATACGGATTAACAAACCACAGAGATTAATAAGCGTGAAACAACAGACCGACCTACGAGGAATGAGTAAACCACTTAAAATTTCCATCAAGACACTGAAAACAATAGCAGGAAATGAAGACTGACGCAATCATGAGACTAGACCATTAATCCCGCGGAAGTAAATACTGACAGGTTTAACTCATAACTCACGTAAAAACTATATAAAACGTCCATTTCAGTTAAAGATGTTAGTGAGAATTAGTGAGAACTTTATTCAATTTCTACCCCACCACCACCACCACAAAGGAACGCAGGGATAATCAAAACGACAATAAACAGCAAACGAAATATCGGACGAATAGACCGATAGACTGTAAAACAACACCGCAAGATATGTTATCGACAATTAGCCTGACTCATCCTTCCAAAAGTAGACAAGAAGCAACTGAAGACCAATCAGCTTCACATTTCCCCCCCGAGATAAAAATCGAGGACATGAAGAGAACGAAAAGGATAATTGTGAGGAAGAAGAGGAGGAGGATAAAGAAGAAAAATGAAAAAGCTCCGGGAGGAGGAGGAGGAGGAGGAGGAAAAGGACAACAACAAGAAGTCTTGGGCCAAACAAAGCAAACTCAACAAGTCAAGTGGAAGATGGAAGGAGGTAGTAGGGTCATGAGGGGGATTGGGGAGGTGTGTATAAGGAGCCCGGGATTGTGAGGGGAGGGGGTGGGGGTGCAGCAGGGGCGGCGGCAGCAGCAGCAGAAGCAGCAGTGCGGTTGGCAGCCCTGCATCATCTTATCACGTAACCGCAAAACGCATTTTAACCTTAGCGAGCGAAAGACGAGGCGAAGGGAATCCTGCATTTCATCGGCTCTGAAATGTGTAGATAAATGGTCGGAGGCTGAAATGAGCCGGTGATTATCAAAAGGTTTTTCTACGTAAACCTGTTGAGTGGAAAAGATGAGGACAAGAACATTGGCCTATCAAGTAGGACGTTCTCAAGAGGCTATGACGTCATCGCACAAATATACGAGATTTGGAACTAAAATATATTACATATATTCATCACAACGGCACTAAACACACCCACGCAATCAAAAGCACAAAAGAATTACGAAGTTTTCCTATCTGATTTGTATACAAACCTGTTGAGTGGGAAACGCAAGCATGGGCCTACTCAATCATATAATGTTTTGGAACCATAATAAATTCACCACAACGACACAAAAAACATACAATCAAAAGCGTAAATGAATTTGGAACAGTGTCCCCAATGGATTTTTAAATAAACCTGTTGAGCTGTACAGGCATGCATAGGCCTATTCGGACCAACATATAATATATATATTCACCACAAACCACCTGAAAATAATACAATCAAAAGCACAAATTAATTAGGAATAACATTACTGCCGAAAATAACGAGAAAAAGTTCATTAACCAATGAAACCTTCCCCTTTAGACTTTACTCAAACTTAACCAATATAGGAGCTCTCCTAATCTCCTACAGGCTCAGCCACGCTCTAAACTTCTGTAGCGCCAAACTACACAACTGTAGATTCCACAACTACAATCTGGAAACTTCTGCAACTTCGCAGTTGTGGAACGTTAAGGGGCTGGAGATTAAAAAAAAAAAAAAAAAAAAACTTTCGGGTTAAAGTGTCAAGATCTTACCCAGTCAGTCAGTCAGAGTCAGTCTCTCTCTCTCTCTCTCTCTCTCTCTCTCTCTCTCTCTTCAAAACACACAAAACCACTAAAAAATACTCTCCCCCAAAAAACTCTAAACCCTATCCTGGCCGAAACTGCAGACATGCGCTCACTTTCGCGCTATTACTGTAACTGTATAGCCTATGTATAAAGCATAGGACTAAGATGAAACAAGCGACCACATTTTTTTTTTTTTTTTCAGAGAAAAGGCAAACAGGACTGTCGCTAAGTTTTTTTTTAAGCCCACGATGGATCCAGGTCCGAAGGAAAAAACAATGCAAGGAATACAAATTCTAAATTGCACCTACGGCAAAAAATAATGTGTGAACTTTGAACCCGGGGACGTTAGCACAAACACGCGATCTAGCACTAATTAGTCGCATCTTTCGTGACTATGTCAAAGTTCTATTTTAGCTGCTAGAGAGAGAGAGAGAGAGAGAGAGAGAGAGAGAGAGAGAGAGAGAGAGAGAGAGAGAGAGAGAATTTAAGAAATAAGGGGGTGTGGTCCCAAGGCAGGATCTGTCCTGTAATGGTCTCCGTCTGTCAGTCCGTGCCTTGGCGTGGGGTGGGGTGGGAGGGGTGGGGATGGGAGGGGATGGGAGGGGAAGCTGGGAGGGGAGGGGAGAGAGAGAGAGAGTTGGAGGGGTTAGGATAGCGGACCGATAGCCACAGGAAACCCAAATAAGGTCAAACATTCTCTTTCACAGAACACTCTTCGCCCAAATCACCCACAACTCACTCACTCACTCTCTTTCTCTTGCCACAACATAACATGTAAAGAATTCTACAATTAACCTAAATACTAATAATGAGTTATAGCAGTTTTTTTTTTTTTTTTTTTTGTCATCTTTGAACTTAACTCTCTCAAGAGCCACGCCATTACATGTACTTTCTTTTACAAATAATCCTAAATACTAATATTAATTATATATGAGCAAATACTATGCATTACATAAGTTCTTTAAACTTCAAACACACCGTTAAATAAAATGACTACGAATTACATTTGGGAGCAAAGTCTCTCTCTCGTTACATTTCCGGACTCGTTTATCATCAGCACGACGTTCTTATCGTGTTTTTTTTTTTAATAAGCTATAACATGATATTACAAAACAAAACAGACTGATTATACTATCACAACCCACACTGGATGTTATTTTAGAAATATCTCTTCTTAAAACTCCATGGCTTGAGTTTTTTTTTTTCTTTACACACTGGTTCCATAAGTAATTCACCCCAAAAACCAATTTTAGTAAAAGTGCCTGGGAAAAGTTTTCTGCTTGACAAAGTTTTTTTTATTTAGGATTTTTTTTTTTTAATTTATGAAGTTTTTTTTTAACACACTGGTACCATATGTAATTCACCCCAAAAACCAATTTTACTAAAAGTGTCTGGGAAAAGTTATCTGCTTGACAAAGTTTTTTTTTTATTTAGGGATTTTTCGGAGTCTTTTTTCAATTTAGGTAGGGAAGTTTTTTTTCTTACCACACTGGTACCATAAGTAATTCACCCCAAAAACCAAATTTACTAAAAGTGTCCGGGAAAAGTTTTCTGCTAGACATCCAAGTTTTTTATCTAGGGAATTTTTTTTTCGGAGTATTTTTTTTTTAATTTAGGTTTTTCGGAGTTTTTTTAATTTGGGAAGTTTTTTTTTTTTTTTTTTTTATTTTTTTTTTTTCCATTCGGCTTCAGTCGAGTATACGCTAGGCGTTGCCCAACGTGGAACTTCCTTTTACAGGCTGTGGCATAGTTTTTTTTTTTTTTTTTTATGAGACTAAGACTTAATATGGGAGTGTTTCGGATGCATGGTTGACTTTGTAGATGGAAGGTTTTTGTTTATCGTTATCTCGGGCTGTTTATAATTGTTCAGATGGCTGGGTCCTTCCAAGGAGATTTTGGGGTTAGGAAGGATTCACATTAGTCTCTCGCTTTGTAAGTTATTATTATGAAAGGAAATAGGCCCTATATACATAATTATATATACACATATATGCATATATATACAATTATATAATATATATATATATATATATATATATATATATATATATATATATATATATCAAATTAGTTAGCCTAGATAGTTTTGTTCAAAAACAACCAAAACCGCTAAAAAAAAATTGCCAATTATATTTTTGGAAGCCTTATGTGAAATTTCTTAACCACCCCCACACAAAAAAAAAAAAGCCTTATCAAACATCACAAAACAAAACTGTGTACACACATGAAAAAATACTCTAGGATAAACACGCCTGCCAAGGAGATAATACCCTTATTTGATAGCAAAATCGATACCACTGACGAGATGTGCCTTAAAAAAAAAAAAATCATCTCTTGCACGTGTAACAAAAAAAAAAAAAAAAGCCAGAACACACAGCTCAATTTATTAGGTCAGAAAAAAATAGAAACCCTTAGGCAGCCAGGAACAAACCTCTTTCCAAATAAGGGGACCAAACGAGAAGCATGGAGAGAGAGAGAGAGAGAGAGAGAGAGAGAGAGAGAGAGAGAGAGAGAGAGAGAGAGAGAGAATAAACACACGAAGGATCACTGAACCGTGCAACATGCCCAACTCGGGTTTTTAAATGGGTACGCAATCGGGGCAGCGCAAAAGCCCAAACCAGGGCCACTTGATCTCACAATACGAGCAGGCGCGCAGGCCCGCTCGCTCGCGCGCGCACACAAAAGTATTCATCAAGGAATCCAAATATGACAATGAAAATAATTTACAGCTGGGGGGGGGGGAGGAGGATGTTACAAAGAACCTTACGTAAGGCCTACATTGCATCGCAGGAGGTGCACTGACGGCACTAGCCCCCACAAGGGGGAACACGCTTATGAAAACTTGTACTCAACCTGTTTCTATGTGTGAGATGTTGCCTACTAGTTTATAACCTCTGATATGTGGGCGGTAAGTTGCAGCAGACGTGTTTACATTTTTCACTGAAGTCTGGACACACCCTAAATTTCAGACGTAATCTAACTTGCCTTCTGCCTGCATCAATAATACTGTAATCCCAAATTGGATATTTACTTAAAATACATTTGCACTGAAATAGACTCAAATCTGAAATGGGAAATACTTTCTGCGCCGACGTGAAGACTGCAAAGGATACCAGAGATATAAAGATATCCCTCTTTGGCAATGTTTATAAACTGAAGTCTGCACCAAAGTCGGGAATGTCATTTGCGCAGTGCCAAGATTTAGTTGCTTGCGTTGCTTGTTTTGAAGGCTTAAACTCGATTCACGAAAGTCAGCATGACATTAATTTAATAATCTGGGAAGTTTTCAATAAAGGGTAAATGGTCTAACTAGCAGGATACAGTATAAAAACCACTATATAGTAAAACTGTAATTACTTTCCCTATTTGATAACAGGTTTAAAATCTATGTTTCGATTTGTGTGTTTTAAAAGACTTTAAAATTAAAAATGGCTAGTGGCTGGTGTAAATAAGTGAAACTCATTTGTACCACTCTACGCAAACGACCTAGGAGTCAAGTATGATACCGGATGAACCTAGGTCAAACAAAGGTTGAAAACCATTTAAAAATCTTCTTTCATCGCGTTTTTACAATTATTCAAGCCTTGCCTATTCCCATTAGCTCACGACCATTTATACAGTTACCACAGACTGCCTGAGTGCCTGCATGAGATCAGTACTGGGTAGGGAGGAGTTCTCACATTTTCATGACAAAATTAAAACCGTGACTCATACGAAAAAAAATAATCACATATACGTCCCGGCGTGTTCATCAAGCACCCTCCCCACCCCACCCCACCCCCACTTGAAAGCCACACCCATCCACGGTGGTCATAAGTGATTACTACTTACAATTAAAGCACTTTAATGAATTGAATGTTTTAAATGCAAAGCCCTAATGCCGGCTGCGTCATGTGAAGAGCTGGTTAGTTTAAAACGGGAATGAATGAATCATGACCTCAGAGCATATAGCTAATCTCATTATGCAGGTTTTTATTTATGTTTAAACTAAAGATGCACTTGCTTACATATGACCTATATTGAAGATATAAAACTCAAAAGTATATGGAAGACACTTGCAAATGTTTATTAGGATCAATAATTAAGCCTCGATTATCAATCAACTGTACAATATTATAAAAACCCCACTGTTGCACAGAGCTTCTAAGGAATATTAAAAGTCACGCTATAGGAGGTACTCAACCACTCATTACCAATATATGTATCTCTCTCTCTCTCTCTCTCTCTCTCTCTCTCTCTCTCTCTCTCTCTCTCTCTGTATCTTACCAACCTCTGTATATGCACCTCTCTCTCTCTCTTCTCTATATATGCATATCACTCTATATGCATATCTGTGTGTGTGTGTGTGTGTGTGTGTGTGTCTAAGCAATATGCATCAGTATCACAATCATCCCTCACGTATGACGCATATTCCGATTAAATATGTATGAATGAGGCCACCAGCTGTAATGTGTATGTCACTGGCTGCGGTTCCTTAAAACTAGGTAGTGTGACTAAGCGTGAATGAGTCACACACTATTGATCTAGAGTGGGCTTATTCACTTGCGTTCCTATCTGCTATGCCATCTAGGCAACATGACGTCTCTATTATTCACCAAAAGCTGGCTGGCTAGGAGCGAGAGAGAGAGAGAGAGAGAGAGAGAGAGAGAGAGAGAGAGAGAGAGAGAGAGAGAGAGAGAGAGAGAGAGAAACTGTATCTACAACTGGTGTGTTCACTGATTTTTTGACAAGTGACCTTACTGAATTAAATATAGAATTTAGGCTAAATGCCAAGCATTGAGACCTATGAGGTCATTCAGCGCTGAAACGGAAATTGAGAGTAAAAGGTCTGAACGGTGTAACAGTTGCGCTATGAATTAATTGTTAGGAGAGGGTGGAAAGACTGATGGAAGGAAGGGAATATGAAAGGAGGTACAGTGAAAGGAACGAAAGGGGTTGCAGCTAGGGTTTTTTTGAGTTATTGATACCAGCAGATAGCCCGTTCTTTGTTCCATAATATGGTAAAAACGTCTCATTTGTATTTGTAATACTATCCGCTAGAGAGCATAGTGAGTTTTAAACTTCAAGATTGCTTCTCCTTAAAAATAGCAATTTTTGAGATATATCACCCCTCTGGCAAATGGGAGGCATATTCTTTGATACAAGACCACACTTTCCCTGTTCATTTTGTTTGGTTTTATGTACAGCCCTCCACAGGGATAATTCCCTCTCTGGCGGGCCCTTGTACGTTTTCAAAATAAGGTGCTTTTTATATTTTTTATAATTGACAGTGTTTTCTCGTCAGTATCGTAGCTCCTGCAGAAGAGGAGAGTCTTTTGAAAAACTCACGAGCAGATGATGGAAAAACTCACGAGCAGAATGCGGGAAACACTCTCGAGCAGAATGCGGGGAAACACTCGAGCAGAATGCGGGAAACACTCGAGCAGAATGCGGGAAACACTCTCGAGCAGAATGGAAACACTCGAGCAGAATGCGGGAAACACTCTCGAGCAGAATGCGGGAAACACTCTCGAGCAGAATGCGGGAAACACTCTCGAGCAGAATGCGGGAAACACTCTCGAGCAGAATGCGGGAAACACTCTCGAGCAGAATGCGGGAAACACTCTCGAGCAGAATGCGGGAAACACTCGAGCAGAATGCGGGAAACACACTCGAGCAAAACTCTCGAGCAGAATGCGGGAAACACTCGAGCAGAATGCGGGAAAACTCTCAAGCAGAATGCGGGAAACACTCAAGCAGAATGCGGGAAAAACTCCCAAGCAGAGACTGGAAAAACTCCCAAGCAGAGACTGGAAAAACTCCCAAGCAGAAGTGAGAGAAGTTGAAATAATAGGGGTGATAACTTCACAGGTAGGCGTTTCATCCAAGCCACGAGGATTGTGTAAGAGGGTAATCCGTGACTTCTGATAGGCAGGACCCAACTACAATGGGTGACATATCACCCCATAGAGTGGGCAATTGACAGGAAATTGAATACCACTGTAAGAAATAAGAGGTAAGGTTTCACTTTTTTTTTTTAATGGATTGGTTTTACTTAAACTCTGACCTCTGAATTTCGGGGCCTTCGACAGGACCTACTGCCGTTGGCATCAGCTAACTTGTTGCCAATTTTAGTTTTTCCATAGTACCATTATTTTTTTGGGGGAAAGGGGGCATTAAACCCCCCCTGACAACCTAATTTTGAACTAGTAAGCATGTGTGAATATGGATCTTCTTTCTTTCTTCTTCTTTCTTTCTTCTCTCTCTCTCCAACTTATCGGAAATGGCAAGGCAATAATTCCATAAAATACTTTCCTATTACATATATCTGTACGGAAATACCTGGAAGCCACAACCGTAACAGTCACAGGAAATTACGTTCAAGGTACTACTACAAGACCTCGAAGAAAGTATTAGCGAGAGAGAGAGAGAGAGAGAGAGAGAGAGAGAGAGAGAGAGAGAGAGAGAGAGAGAGAGAGGCTCTTCAATCCCCAGACTTCATGCGCCCCGTAGATTAGACGAAGATGCCTTGACAGCAGCAATCCTGTACGCAACCGCCCCCTCCCCCACCCCCCAAAAGCAATCAGGACGTGAAACTTCCCCCCTCCCTCCCCATCCCTCACTAAACCTGTAGGCCACGTAAAAAGCAGCAGCCGGGCGAGATTGTAAGCTCGAAGCTCTCCCTCCAATCTCTTATCGGACCGGGCTATGCAAGCCCTTCGATAAAAAAACAAGTCGTCTAGATTAGATAAACCGAAAGACCACACCAACGTCAAACACCACTTAGGAAGCTCTGTCACTCTGCCGAAATCTTGGCACAGGAGACACTTTAAAGAGAACGCAGGATTTACGAAGAAAACCTCGGATTTATCCGACAAGTCTCCCTCTGCTGTAAAATTAAACCAAGGGGGCCGTTCTTGAAAGAAAAACCAGAGCATCTGGGGGTAACAACGTACTCTCAATCTTGAGCGAGAAAATTATTTATTCAAATATGGGTGTCTAGTAAAAGTGGCAACTCTTGGCATAAGGAAAAATAAACTTCCTATTTACGAAAACTGAAAGTTTCCGCGTAAAAAAGGTCCCACAAGACTCAGTGAAACAGTAGAATGTACAAAACTGACCGTAATCCACTGCTGGTCACAGCCTAATATTGGTTTGCTGCAAGTTGCAAAATCAGTTTAAAATTAGACCTATCCTGCTTATTATGATTTGCTGCAAGTTGCAAAACCAATTCAAAATTAGACCTATCCTGGTCTAGCTACTCTAATGGGTAACAATGCGTATAAAGAAACTACATAACAAAAGAAATGAAATCAGGGAGGAAACCGAAAGCTATTCGCCCATGCACCCCTGACAAACACCAAGAATCCTGGAACGACCGGGTGATGTCACCAGGCTCCCCTCCCCGCCCGTCCAAATGCGACCAATGGCAGGCCACGTTACAAAGTTGGTGTTTACAGAGTGGGGTGGGGAGTTCCGCTTACACTATGAGGTATGTATCGGTACACAATTTGGATCTTGAAGTTTGTCATACGTTGTCTTAAACTGTCGTTATTTGAAGAAACGAATGATGTAATATGGCAAAGAATGATTTCATATATATGTATATATAGGCTATATATGGCTAAAAGCAAGAAAACTACCATAGCACTCTGAAGTGAACAGAATTTGACTTATATTTTGATTTACTGGCGTATGACATTCCACAATGCTTTTGCATATATCTTTTGATCGAGGTATGGATTACCTTTGATTTCAATTATTACAAAAATACTGACTTTTCCCTTTAGGCCTATACGAACAATGTTTACGCAGAGGGTAAATATACAATACAGACATATAAATGTGTACCATTCAATTATTACAAAAATATGCTTATATAAATGTTTGAGTAATGTATATAAATCTTCATATAAATGTATGTATGCCTCATAATGTTCAAATACATTATAATCATATTTTTTCCTTATAATTAATATCTTGGCGTGACGAAGTGTTTTTAGACTTACAGCAAATGACCTTCGACTCACCTGAATAATCTCTTCACCTACAATAGTATAAACAAAACTTAATGCCCAAAATACTGATAGACTTTTCAAAACCCAGGCCAAAAGAGTAAACTACATGAAACTCTGTACCCGCATGGAGGGAGCAACGGCCTCGAGATCAAATACCGATAGGCCTACTTAACATGACCTGCCATTCCATCTGGAAAAAAGAAATTCCCCCAATTTTGTGGCGCTGTGGAAATGAAGACTCGCCTTTCCAACTTACTTGCTGCGAGATACATTAAATGCTAAAAGCAGCCATACTGCTTTTGCGGCTGACACCAAGTATTAACATGCTTTGCAAAACCCATTATTATTGCCTAACTAGAACTAAGAAGTACAGGTTTCCTAATTTGACCTACGGCGTAGGCCTAAGCTTTCACCCTTCGTCTAAGGTCGCACAGTACAAGAACAAAAGTTTACTCAAATATATATGTATATTTGATACAGGTACCAAGGCAAATCAATCACAGCTCCACACACACACACACACACACAGAGAGAGAGAGAGCGAGAGAGAGGAGGGGAGGGGGTATTTGTAAGAGGATCGCATTGTGGGGTCTGAAAGGTCTCGAGTTACCGCACTTACTAACACACCCTACCCCCTCCCCCTTGTCCTCAGACAACGAAGCAACGTTAAAACTGCTCACATCACCTAACGTATTCCCCCATTAATACTACTCAGTCCGGTAAAACCACCTCTCTCTCTCTCTCTCTCTCTCTCTCTCTCTCTCCGAACCCGTGCGGAAATGATTCAGCAAGCTGGGACAAGGAACTTGTTTAAAAAAAATTCCCAGAAACAAATACAGTACTGACTATTTAATTGATATCCATTTCAACAATTGCACTACAAGTATGTATGTAGCCTATACATACACACACACACATATAATATATATATAATGTATACTATACTGTATGTATACATATAAATTGTATAATATATATATATATATACTGTATATTGTTATTATTGTATATATATACATATATGTATATATATATATATATAAAATAGATATATATATAAATATATTCATAAATATATAAATATATTCATAAATATATAAAATATATTCATAAATATATATAAATATATAAATATATATACATACACACATATATATATATATATAGTATAAATAGGGATGGTTTAGCCAACTCCCCTTAACGGAAATTTAAAAAAAATATAAGTTTGAACAAACAAAATCTAGTGAAAGACACACAAATTATAAAAATGTTATAAAGTAAAAGGGTGGATCACGGCCCGGTCATGTGGAAGGAATAGGAGACAGCACGGTGGAAATTGTTTTGAGGTCTTGTTTTGCCGAGAGGTGAATTTTGTGTCCTCAAAGAAACAGCTTGACATTGAATTGTAAGTCTATATGCCCTAACAGTACCTTTACGAGATGTGTAACTGCTGACATCTGTATGTGGGCAAAACTATTAGGTCAGTCTAAATAAAACTGAAGTAAGGCTCTAACTGATTATATATATATATATATATATATATATATATATATATATATATACAGTACAGTATTTATAAAAATATATATATATAGGCTACACAGTATATATATATATATATATATATATATATATATATATATATATATATATATATATATATATATATTTAAGACTCCTGTAATAAAATCTTGTGACATTAAATCCTCATGTATCAGACAAGCCTGAGACAAAATCTTTAAAATATATATAATAAAAAAATGAGTAAGAATAAAATTTAACACCCAACACTTTCACCTGCCCACCTGTCCCCAAAAATTATTCCCAGTTATATAAAAACACCTGTAAGCTTGGTCCTTCCCCACCATCCAAAACTAACCTCCACCCAAGCTAAAAATAAAATCAAAACCCTTGAAAAACTAAAGGCATCGAAAACCTAAGAAAAAGCACTTGCACAAAATGGGCAAAAAACGAGGTCATGGGGAAGGAATCACCACCACTACCATTTGGGCAGGCAGACGACCTGTGACCCCCATTTCTCCGGCATGACTCACCCACAGCCCAGGTGTCAAGGTTTACTACATAATCACACCATGAGATATTTGCAAAAGCTGCTCCCTGCGACCAGCAGGTGTTCTGAGTTGCCTGCAGATGATGATGATGATGATGATGATGATGATGATGATGATAATGATGGTGGTGGTAGCGGCCTTGGTTGGCTTACGAAATCTTCAGAAATTTGGAAAAAAGGAAAAAAAAAAATTACTGCCATCATCAGCTGTCACAAAACTTAGTCATCAACCGTTTGAAAAGTAAAACGAAAAACTTCCATAACAGCTGCTGGCAGAGTTCGGGGAAAACTGACATCTACTGTCAAAAGGGTTTAAAAAATTGCCATCCACTATCAGAAGTTAGAAAAACCTGCCATCAAATGCCGAAAAATTGAAACTGCCATCAATCAGTAAGAAAGTTAAAACCTGCCATCAGTCAGAAAGAAAAAACTGCCATCATTCATTAGTTTAAAAACACTGCCATCAGTTGGAAAGTTAAAAAAAACTGCCATCAGTTGAAAGTTAAAAAAAAACTGCCATCAATCAGAAAATTTTAAAACTGCCATTGGCCAGATAGGAAAAAAAAAAACCTGCCATCAGCCAAAATTTTTAAAAACTGCCATCAGTCAGAATTTTTTTAAAAACTGCCACCAGTCAGAAAAGTTGAAAAAAACTGCCATCAGCTGTCAGAGTAAAAGAAAAACTGCAATCAGCTGAAGAGTGACCGTCAAGCGGGCCACTCAAGTATTAAAAAGTGTAAATTACAGCATAAATTCTGCAGGTAAGCTAATTTTCTTAAGTGGGTAACAAAACTGGAATATTTGCCAGAGAGAGAGAGAGAGAGAGAGAGAGAGAGAGAGAGAGAGAGAGAGAGAGAGAGAGAGAGAGAGACGGCGCTCTGTAGTCTGGACACTTATGCTTTAATCTACGAAAACTACAGTAGCATATTCTATGGATCTATTAAATCTATATCCTCCACTGAGGCAAATTGGACATTTAGGTCGAAAACCTTACCCCCATACCATGCCTCAAACGCCTTAACGGGAAAAACACTCATTTCGCTCGTTAGTAATATGTACACAGTATCACAATATATCCTTTTCAATTTATGCAAATTGGCAACAGAGTATCACCTAACGTCACGTGCACGAATTACGGAATATAATTATGTCTAAGTGCGTAAAAGTTCTGTATAGGTGCTTTTATGCCACATATAGGTACATTACATATTGTCATACAGACAAGTACACGACAAATTGTCATACCAATTAAAATATCCATTTTATTTACTGCATCAATTCATTTCAATGTACGAATGGGGTCTCTACCTTAACCGATTGTCGTCTGTTTATGACTCAACAAAATACGTCTCAACCCACAAAAATTGCTGATGAATTTTCTATTCAAAAGTTAATTTCAAAACTCCTCCATTACTAAAGAGGCTAGGCGGGCTGGCTTCTTCCTACCCACCCTGGGTAAAGAAAACAAAAAAAGTCAGAACATATTACACATAACGGCATTTTTTTTTTTTTTGTAGCATCCTGCTGTTGCTGGGCAGAGCCTTTCCGCAAATCCCATCTTCTGTATACCCGTGTGTGTGTGTGTGTGTGTGTGTGTGGGCAAACCACTATTATACCCGCCCGAGGGAACTTAAAAGTGAATGAGGGAGAAAAATGAACACTTAAAAAAAAGAACAAGTGAATTACAAACCATCCTTCTCCGTCATCCTATCCTGGCAACTCTCAATTAAGGGAGAAAAACCTCTTGAAGACTGTTCCTAGAACAGGAGAGAGAAGAGAGAGAGAGAGAGAGAGAGAGAGAGAGAGAGAGAGAGAGAGAGAGAGAGAGAGAGAGAGAAAATCCTACAATGAATATTACTACAGAATCCTCTAAGTAAAAAAATTACAAGAGAATCCTACAAGTAAAAAGTTACTACCGAGAGAATCCTACAAGATATTACTGAAGAGAATCCTACACGTACAAAATTACCCACACACACGAGAGAGAGAGAGAGAGAGAGAGAGAGAGAGAGAGAGAGAGAGAGAGAGAGAGAGAGAGAGAGAGAGAGAGAGAGACTATCCTACACAAAAAAATTGACTTCACGACTCCAGGGTGACAGTTTGACTAGTCAAAAAAAAATTTACGCTGTCCTCCCTGAAAATTAAAACAGCTTCCCAAACTAACTGGATAACTTAGCGCAAAAAAAAAAAAAAATTATTAAAAAATGCACAACCCAGCCCCTCTTTTTCCTCTCCAGCCTTTCAGGGAAGGCGTGAGTCATTACATAAATCTAGTTGATCAAGTTAAAAGGGTATTGGAGGCTTTAGCATAGTGATAAACCAACGCATGAGTAAACAGAACGCCATCTCGACACTTACACCTATTACTAAAATTCCTGAAAAATATAAAACCTACCTCTGAGCATACTATACAACTCCCCTACCAGACCCTACACAAATTACTAGGCATCTTCAATTACCATTTGACAGTTAACACGTGTACATTCGGCAGTTTATGATGAAGCTGGGTATAGGCTATAAAACTTGACTTTTTCTCCATGCCAGGCACAGTTCTTTCGAAGTACACCAATCGTCTACATACCCACAATTATCGCCGAGGAGAGGATTTCCTGTTACGAAATGCCCAACGCAGCTTTCTAATACGTCACGGGAGCAGCGGTAAGACCTATTCATTTGCCGTCACAAAGCTTACGTCCGGTTGTTTAATAGTAGCAAGCTACGAGACCAATATATAATATATATAGATATAGATATATATACATATATATAATATAATGACGTGTATATATATATATATATATATATATATACATATATACATAATTACATTCAGGCTATGAGGTTTTGGTATTTTCATATACAGTATACACGATTCAAAAACTAAATGTTTACATTGTATGGCAAATTATATATATATACACACACAGCCTATATATTATATATATATATAGTATATATATTATATATACACAAAATATACACATACTGTACATAAAATACATATATATTCATAAAATATATATTCATAAATATATATACAAAATATATACATAAAATATATTCAGCTCACTTTAAGACATTCTAAATAGCCTATCCCTGCAACCTGCCCCGTCGTGTAATTTTCAAACAAAATAATTTTGACAGATTTGGTAGTGAGGCCCATGGTGTTACCAGAAAATCTTCCTATGGTTAAAAATTTTTCCAGATAAAAACCAGAAAAAAAACTCCACATAATACGGTCCTTTAAAAAATAAATTACCTGGATGTCCAATATACAAAAACAAAACACTTGAACCTCTTGTGGCAAGACGTTCAAAATAAACAATTGGCAAATAAAATGAATTCTGACAAGGGCTAAGCTACCTCACAAACGGGCTCTAAAAATACTCTAAAGACGAGGCTAAAAATAGGGCATACTCTGACAAGATGCTCAGTAAATAAAAATGTAAACAGAAGGTTAGCTTGTGGGCCTAGAAACTGCCCTAGGGAAGCAGCTCTGGTTAAATTTATTAATTTTTATTCAGTACATGATGCCTATTCATATGGAGCAAGTCAAAAGGGGCCTATGACTCGAAATTCAAGCTTCCAGGGAATATGGTGTTCATTTGAAAGAAATTACAGAATTTAACAGGAAATAGTTAAATAACTCAATTTGTCCTAAAGTTAAGCAGACAACACTACAAGAGATGAATAAACCTATGATAGTTCCACTGGGCAAATCTGACAAACATTACGGACTGTACTGAATAGACAACTGCAGAGATGAAACGGTGTGGCCTTTTTGACAGACCAGCTACGAAGGGACAAAGAGGACATGAAACTACAGAAATTTCAACAAATAAAAGCTTGACACAGCCGCCGCCTCGAGACACAGGCCAGGAGAGAAAGAAAGAAAGGAGGAAGCAGGAGAAGAAGATACGAAACATGGCTAGTGGGCATGGCAGCAAAAATCCCTCCGAGGACCAGTACTACCAATACTACCAACCCGGCCAGAATGCCCCGGCAACTATATGAGTTCCCCCACAGACGTCCCCTACCCTCATCCCCCCCTAACCGAAAGGGAAGCCCCAACATACTCCCCACCCTACACCACCACTACTACCACCTCCTCTCTCTC
>NC_089789.1:43258605-43261105 GCF_040412425.1 Macrobrachium rosenbergii | reverse complement strand
GAGAGAGAGAGAGAGAGAGAGAGAGAGAGAGAGAGAGAGAGAGAGGTCACATTTAAAAGAGAAAGGTCAAATTCAAAACAAGGAGGTCATGCTTGGCGCCTCACCTTACTGTAGAAGCGAAAACGAAGTATTATTATTATTATTATTATTATTATTATTATTATTATTATTATTATTATTATGGCAAATAAAAAAACCGTATTCAAATGACTTGCAAAAAAACCACGATAATTTTTTTTTTCGCCAAGAGTCAGAAAGTTCAATTTTTTCAACTGTGGGGTGGGTGGGAGGGGTCAAATGGGGGTCATATTCGAACCCTGACCTCGTGACTGAAGAGCACGAAAAAAATATTGCTTCTAAAAAAAAAAAAAATAGGCGTGACTGCTTTGATGCACTGAGAGAAAGTTTTTTTTTTTTACTTTTTTTTGACTGGGAGATTTACAGCAACTTTCTATTCATGTGTTTGTGTGTGTTTGTACATACGCGTTTGTGCGTATGTATGTGTGTGAGTATATATAAGCTTTTGTTGATATATATGCCCTAAGTATGTCTGCACGTTTCTGAATGTGGAAATTAAAGCTGTAATTATATTCATCAGAGAGAGAGAGAGAGAGAGAGAGAGAGAGAGAGAGAGAGAGAGAGAGAGAGAGAGAGAGAGAGAGAGAGAATACTTTAAAAAGAGAGAGAAAAAGAGAAGAATATTATAGAGAGAGAGAGAGAGAAGAGAGAGAGGAGAGAGAGAGAGAGAGAGAGAGAGAGAGAGAGAATACTCTCTCCTAAGGATGAGAGAGAGAGAGAGAGAGAATACTTCCCTTTTGAAGAGAGAGAGAGAGAGAGAGAGGAATAATACTTTCACAGATTATAGAGAGAGAGAGAGAGAGAGAGAGAGAGAGAGAGAGAGAAGCCCAATGTTGTGGTTTCATCCAGAAACAATGAGACGTAATCAATGACTCTCTTTAATTATCTCCCTCAACGTCTTTGTCTTTATTTTCTCATTTTCTCTCCCTCGGAAAAGAAAACAAGACTTCAAAGTCGAATCATTAATTCCTTCTTGAAGAATTAGGATTAGGATTCTGCTCTCTCTCCAGGAATCTCTCTCTCTCTCTCTCTTCAACAGAAAAACTCTCTCTCACTCTCTCTCTAATCTACAGAAGAAAATGTCTTCTCTCTCTCTCTCTCTCTCTCTCTCTCTCTTCAAACTACAGAAAACTTTCTCTCATTCTCTCTAATCTACAGAAGAAAATGTGTGTGTCTCTCTCTCCTCTCTCTTTAATCTGCAGAAAACGCTCTCTCTCTAATCTACTGAAGAAAATGTTCCCTTTCTCTCTCTCTCTCTCTCTCTCTCTCTCTCTCTCTCTCCGAGCAGTCCTTTAGAAATGTAAATATCCGGCATATATTTTAGCACTTTGTGCCTTTCCAGATGGTCAGCTTGGGTACGCACGGTGCGTCATGCTACAAACATGTACAGAATATCACCTGTATGTACGTTTACCTGTATATGTATATATGTATTTATGTATATATACATATATATACACATAATTGCGCCTGTGCATGCGTGTTCATGCAAACGTTCATGCGGCTGGTTCTTATTGTTCAAGAAATACCGTAATACCTTTGGCATAATGCAGTCAGTGGTATTGCTGTGCACATTGAATACTCATTGTCCTCTATCGGGAATATCAGGTACACCTCCTTTCATCATTTTTTAATTAAGAGGAATAAAATAATGGCCCTGAAGGTCGATATTAACATAATAATACACACACATTAACATAATAATAATAATAATAATAATAATAATCTTGTATATTTTTTTATCTTACCACAATATCAAAGAATTTGTCAGTTTATTATTATTATTATTATTATTATTATTATTATTATTATTATTATTATTATTTTATTATTATACTACAAAATAGAATATACAAATACAAGGAAAGATAGCAGAGTGCAGAAAATACAGTTAATGTAAATAAAAAGATTAATTGATTCATGAAAACTCCGAGTCTCTCGCAGAAAATGGTTTCAGTCTGGTCAGGACAATTATCAGACATACGTACAAGCAGGCTGATTCCATTCTCTTACTTGGCTAAGACCTCCTCTGAATGGCTTTTGCAAGGTGCCCACAGACTTGCCAATGATTTTTTGCAAGGTGCATAGAAACTTTCCAGTGATTTTTTGCAAGGTGCATACAAATTTTCCAGTGATTTTTGCAAGGTGCATACTAACTCTCCAGTGATTTTTGCAAGGTGCATACAAACTTTCCAGTGGTTTTTCCAAGGTGCATAAAAACATGCCAATGATTTTTGCACGGTGCACAAAACTTTCTAGTGAATTTTGCAAGCTGCATACAAACTTGCTAATGACTTTTGCATGGTGCAGAAGAGCTTTCCAGTGATTTTTGCAAAGTACATACAAACTCTCCAATGACTTTTGCAAGGTGTACACAAACTTGCCAGTGACTAGGTTTACAAGGTGACTTTTACACAAACTT
>NC_089789.1:43241105-43248605 GCF_040412425.1 Macrobrachium rosenbergii | reverse complement strand
TAACACTTTTTATAGTTTAGAAAAATGACTTCAATTCTATAATTTTGAAAAATAAAATGTTTTTAAAGTTGTGTTCATTGTCTCTCACACAAAAATGTTTTATAATTGTGGAAAAAAAACTCATTAATGGATTTGGCTTGGCCTGTTCTTTATAAGGTATATTTTCATTTTGAATATTTGAACTGATTTTTTTTCTCTTATAAAATTAAAGCATGATTTAAATATTACGCTGATAATGACACAGTGCTTTAGAGCATATGGGTATTTAATGAAAGCGGCTCTCTCTCTCTCTCTCTCTCTCTCTCTCTCTCTCTCTCTCTCTCTTTCTCCCCATTTCTGAGCCATGCCTTTTATATATATATATATATATATATATATATATATATATATATATATATATATATATATATATATATATATATATATATATATATATATATATATATATATATATATATATATAATATAAATCTATCATACCATGTAAATAAATCTATCCACCTATCAAATAATTTTATCTGGTAGGTATTCTCTCTCTCTCTCTCTCTCTCTCTCTCTCTCTCTCCCTCCTATAAGAGGCCATGATAATGATCTATCCTCTTCAGAACCAAATGAGTTTCCTCACTTGAATCTTTAAAAGCCACTCTGGGAGTCTTACGAGCTGTGTGGTGTGTTTTTCCTACAAGAACATTATTTTCTTATATTTTAGATTTGTTCTTGTTATTTTTTTTATTTCCAACTGTCGATTTGTTAATTTTTTGTCATCTTTAATTTGTAGTGTACTAGGCAATTGTTACAAGAAAATTAATTGTGATATTTGAGATTTTTTCCTTGTAGTTTTTTTAATTTCCAGCTCTCGAATTTGTTAACCATTTTGTTATTTTTAACTAGTTTAAAAGACAATTGTTCCAAGAAAATTATGTTTTCGTTTTTGAGATTTATTTCTGGTAATTTTTTCTTATTTCAAAACCCTCGAATTTGTTAATTAGTTTGTCATTTTTAATTGTAGTTTATAGGAGAATTGTTACGAGAAAATTATTTTATTATATTTGAGATTTTTTCTTGTAATCTTTAAAAATTTCAGACACTCAGATTCGTTATTTTTTTGTCATTTTTATTTTGTAGCTTAAAGGACAATTGGCACAAGAAAATAATTTTATTATATTTGAGATTTTTTCTTGTAATACTTTTTTTTAAGTTCAAACTCGAATTTGTTTTTTTTTCATTCTTAATTTGTAGTTTGAAGAACAATTGTTACAAGAAAATTGTTGCTATTATATTTGGATTTTTTCTTGGATTTTTTTTTATTTCAAACTCTCTGATTTGTATTTTTTGTAACAAGATATTTATTTGTGATATTTGAGATTTTTTCTTGTAGTTTTTTTTTTTTAAATTTGGGACCCCCAAATTTGTTTATTGTTTTGTCATTTTTAATTTGCAGTGAAAATTATATTTTTAATATTTTCGAAATAGCTGTTTGCCATTTTTAACTTGCTGTTTAAAAATTTTCTAATCTTCCCAAGAGTGAAAATGGTATATTCAGTTAAGATTGAATTTGGAATTTTTTCCTTTTTTTGAAATTAATAAGAAAAAGTCTTCATTTTTGGAGAGGAAAAATTCAATTTTGTTTATTGCTCTGATAGAAGATTCTAAAATTATATAACTTTTCAAAATTCTCCCCCACAAAAAAAAACACTTAAAAATTTCTGATATAATTTTTCGATTAAAGTAAAAAAATTCTGCTATTAAGGGTTACTTTTTTTTTTACATTCCCAAGGAAAAAAAATCTTCCACAGCATTTAATTCTGACTTTTATATTACTAAAATAAACTTTTTGAAAAATTACTTCTGATACATTTTTTTCTATTAAAATTTACAAAATTCTGCCATTAATGGTAACTTTTTCTTAACTTCCCAAGGAAAAAAAAAGCCTCAATAGCATTTAATTTGGCTTCTATAATAAAACAAATTATGCGACTTTTTAAAAAATCCCCCCCTCCAAAATACCTTTTTGAAATAAATTATTTCTGATATAATTTCAGTATCAAGATAAAATAAAATTTGCCATTAAGGGTAACTTTTTCTCAACTTCCCTAGGTAAGAAAAAAAAAAAACACTATAGCATTTAATTCTGACTTTCATATTACCAAGAAAAAAAAATAGAATTTTTGTTTTTAAACCAGGTCTCTCTCTCTCTCTCTCTCTCTCTCTCTCTCTCTCTCTCTCTCTCTCTCTCTCTCTCAAATTGCAAAATCTACGTTCAGAGAGAGAAAAAGCTTTCTAAATTCACCTAACCACACCCCACCAAAAAAAAAAAATCAACTACAAGAATTTTGTGCGTTTTATAATGACCAAAGGTCCTGCCTGAGATGAGGATAATTTGAGATAATTTGAGATCATTCGAGATAATTTCTAGTCTCATTGCATTTAATTGCAATATGTGACACACCGTGCAATATTGAATTAACCAGGGTTATCCAAATTAGAAGTCCAATAACACCAACAGAAGTTTTTTTAGACCAATGTGAGTTTTTTTACTAAATCACCATTATATATATTTTTCTTTTAATCTGCTAAATTCGTACAGTCTGACTCAGTGAAGGGGTTTCCTCCCATTTAGGAAATGAAAATGAAAATAAGATAAAAAAAAAAAAAAAAACACTATGATCTGTAAGAACTTTGGCCAAAGGGCAGGCATACCCTAGGACCTTTTGGGTCATGCCGGTGTAACAAAAGACGAAGTAAAATAAATAAAAGTACAAATTACGCGTTCAGGTTATTAGTTAGGAGAAGTAGAGAAATAAAAACACAAGGTATAAATAAACCCTTAATAAGATAGATCCTGAGAAAAAGCTGATAAAGAAATATGTGAAGCCAGTGCTTCAATGAATTCTAATAAGAAGTTGGCAGAAATCCTTAGACCTAGTCCGTCAAAAAATGAAAGAATTAGACATAACACTCTGATAAACAAAAGGTAAATCGTATAGACCTTAATAAAAAAAACTAGCTCGAAAAGATAAAATAGCAAGAAACAACGATTATGTATCTTAACTGAAAATAAGGAAAAAGAAAAAAAAAAAAAAAACATAAGCGAAATGCCCTGACCAACCTCAGCCGCGACCAAATTAAAAATTGACGATAAACAGATTAGACGTAGTTTTATGATACAGAGATGATAAAAAAAAACGAATATATAAAAATATACTACTGCGTTGAGTACGTGCAAAAGTAACGCAATTGCCAAAACAGATATATATATTTTTTTGTAATGCAATAATGTGTTGGAAACTATCCCAGGTGGTTGAAGCACTAAGGCGTCAAAGATAGCGCATTGAGTCTAAAATGAGACTACGCTTTAGTAGGGCTGTTCTGGGTAAGATTAGGCTTTAGTAGCGCATGTTATAAGTAAGTGGGATTCTGGAGAGATAAAAGTATAAAAGATATGGCATTTTGGGGGTGATTTAGAGAAAAAGCAAAAAGGGTTGACACCACAAGACCATAGTAACACCAAGGAAAGTGTTTGAAGACTTGACAAGGGAAGCAGAAATTGTGAGAATACCAAATGAAGGACAACCTGAAAAAAGACTTTAAAAGCTTATCATCTATTATACCACAAAACCGAGCACACAGAACAATAAAAACAATTGTAAAAGACTTTAGAATAAGGCTCAAACAACCTCTGGAATATTGAAATATTCATATTTTGGAGGAAAGGAACGCAGCTAATGCCATGTAATCCATGAAAGACAATGCAATATGAAAATGTCCAGAACTTTTTTGGAATGAAAGAAAAGAATGTATAATAAAACAAATAAACATCCTTAGTTCATCACTAACAGAGAGCTGTTGATGGCGTTTTAGGCATGGGCTTGTAGTGTACAACAGGGCAGTGTTTGGGTCCTTTGCTGTTTTCGCTGTTTATTAATACATATATATATATATATATATATATATATATATTATATGAATGAGTCATGCCTTGCTGCTATCTACTCCATCCTTGAGTAAGAATGGAGTAAGCAACTGAACTCCGACTCTCTCGTGCTGAGGACATAACTTACCACAAAGCACCAGGTCGTTTCGGGGTACCTCCTGCCAAGACTTGCGTGGCCTATTTGTTTCCTTTGCCATAACAGATGTTTCAGGAAACAACCTTCTCGGTGCTCATCGCTATGATTTTCCTTCGTGGGAGGAACAAAGATGACGTAGAAACATGGTACGTGCTAGGGAAGAGGCACATAGGCCTAGCGTAAAGACTACATTTGCACGGGTGCGTTTCAGGTGGTTCGGATAGACCATTGCCTGACGTCGTTCGAGCTGACGAGAGAGAGAGAGAGAGGTGGATCCAATTGATGCTCATGACAGCCAACGACACCAGCACCAAATGTCCCTCCCCATTTCGCCCCTATTAAATGATCCATCACCGAGTTCTATCTGTCTAAACGGTGGGTTTAGATCCATGTACATTACCCACATTTTCACCTCTTGCTTTCTCTCCCCACTCCATCCTCACCCTTAACAGGGTTTATGAAGAGTAGGGGGAAGAGGAGGAAGAAGAAGAGAGAGGGAGGGAGGGAGGGAGGAATGAGTCAGAGCACAGAGAAAGAGAAAAAGCGAGAATAAGCAGAGGAATATTTTATATGACATCATCATCCTTCAGCCACTCGGTCGGGGTTGCCATATTGAAACTTGCGATAAGTACTTTCACCTGGAACTTCTCTCTCTCTCTCTCTCTCTCTCTCTCTCTCTCTCTCTCAGGTCTATAACCCATCCCACCACCCTCGCAAGGCAGGTTGAGTGCGTGTATGTGTTTGTGTGTATGTGAGTACGTACGCGCGCGGCGTGTGTGAGCTCAGCTGCCCAGGCAGGCCTTAAAGTAGGTTTTGGAAACGTTGGACTCGGCCTATGCGTCATTTCACGACGAGAAGCGAGCAAGCGCGCGTATGTGGCAATCAGCTGAACGACCAGCTGTTGTTGGTTTGACCAGAGAGAGAGAGTGAGAGAGAGAGAGAGGCAAAGGCTCATCATGAAGGTCTTGTAAAACATTGTGACAGGAACCAGATGACAGTACTACATAGTGATGGCGATTGACACATACCTTTTTTTGGTGGGGAGAGGTCGTCCAGTGTGGGAGCTGATAACAGCATGAATAGAAAGCTCACTAGTACTAGTGGTAGAGTGGGACTCTCTCTCTCTCTCTCTCTCTCTCTCTCTCTCTCTCTCTTCTGCTATCTATCTGGGCAATAACTTACGCCGGAGCGAGACAGCTAACAACGTTTCGCCAGCGGCTGCTGCCTTCATTCCCAGATCTGTCTCTCAGTTAACCCCCTGACCTCGGATACGACCAGGCAGCCTCAGCCAGCCTGGTCACAAACGGCGGCTTATCGCCGACGCCACCGGTCGGGACGATAGTCCCAGGGCGCCAGGATAGGCCTAGGGCGGTTAGACAGGCGTCGGGGAAGAAGAGTTCGGAAAATGTCGCAGGCGTCGGCCGTTTGCTATTTATAGCGCGACATCTGTGGTTTTTGCCTTACATCATCGGCAATCTTGCGGCAGCAACCGAAGCCCCTCCCTCCCTCTCTCCTCCCTCCCTCCCCCCTCTTGGGTATTGATTGCTTGCTTACCCAGCAGATCTGTTTTCCCCACACCCCCACTCTCCAAGCAAGAAATGTATTACTATCATCATATATATATATATATATATATATATATATATATATATATATATATATATATATATATATATGTAGTATATATCTATTTATATATATTTTGGTAATTTGGAATTTAAAGATATATAAAGAATATCTATTGGTTTTCATGTTCTTATCTTAATTTATCTTATTTTTTTCACATTAATCTAGTCTATATTTCATAAACATATATTATTATTATTATTATTATTATTATTATTATTAATTATTCAGAATAAATTTACCTGTAGATAGTATACATATATATATATACATATATATATATATATATATATATATATATATATATATATATATATATATATATATATATATATATATATATATAAATGAAATATAAATCAGATTCACATGGAAAAATAAGACAAATTATTCTATATAAAAAAACACACAAAAACCAATCGATATTTTTCCATACACCTTTAAATTCAAATGTAACGAAAAGTAACTGATTCTCAAGGTGGTACTGAATCTCATGACAGTAGTGATAATTATTACATTAAAATTTTCCTTACATCAATAGTGGTGTCTTTAATATCAGTAGTGATCCATACTGTATTATTGCGTGTCCAGGGGTAAGAGAGGCTCTGTGTGGACCTCTGATCTCTTGCAACCAACTGAGACGCCCGGATAGCCATTTTTTTTATTTAGTTATTCAAAACATTCATATATCAATGAATTTTATATATATGTATATATATAGATATATATATATATATATATATATATATATATATATATATATATATATATATATATATATATATATACTGTATATATATATATATATATATATATATATATATATATATCTCTTCTATATATGTTACTACAGATAGCAGAAATGCACTTTAGGGACATTGATCCCCCCACCACAGGGGCTAGTACTCAACAGTGACTCACCTACACTGTTTCGCCGTGTTTAGTACTAGCCTCTGGGGGTCAAATGTATTATAACTAGGGCCAATCGTTTACCCAGTGATACAAACAGTGTCTTTATTCTAATTTCTATTTACTTCTTGCTAAAATGTCGAAAGGTCTTCGGCCGAACTCCGAATGAGCAATTATGCATAATTTGAACGTTTATTATTTTAGAAAAAATTCTTCTACGTCGTATTTTGTACGTCAGGGACGTCACTTTCATCGTGGTTATTATCACTATTATCAGTAGTAACATCGTTATTATTATTATTATTATTATTATTATTATTATTAGATGTGGGTAGTATACCCTCCTTCAAACATGGCCACATCTGCTAAATTCAGTTTGTAAAGAGTTTTCTCTATTTTTCTAACAACTGACTTTTCTTGGTTAATGCATTGAGCCAGTAATTCTCCGATGCTTCAACAATATATTATTATTATTATTATTATTATTATTATTATTATTATTATTATTATTATTATTATTATTATTATTATTATTATTATTATTATTATTATTATTTCAAATTACCCAGACCAGTCCAGTCAACTCTGCCAGATCTCGCTTGGCGTACCTCTGACGACGTGAGGTCACCTGGCACCTGCGGGGGTCAAAAAGCTGGCTGACCTCTTCCAGAACATCCTAACAACCCCTCACCTAACCTCCCCCCTCTAAAAAGCATTAACCCCTCTCCACCCCCTTCTCTCACACCTCCCCCTCCCATTCTTGAATTCCTCCTGTTACTCAGAAGATTTTTAACAATGAAATCCATTTGGCAGAGGAAGATTGATTGTTCTGGCACTCTGCACCCAGTTTAAGGTGGTCAAGATGCCTCGTTAACGTTAAAGAGAGAGAGAGAGA
>NC_089789.1:43228605-43231105 GCF_040412425.1 Macrobrachium rosenbergii | reverse complement strand
GAATCTTGTGTAATTAATAGCTTTTGTGTAATTTGAGTTTTTCTGTGTAATTGATCGAATCTTGTGTAAAAACCAGTGTTTTTTGTAATTAATCGAATCTTGTGTAATTACTGAAGTTTTGTGTAATTAACGACTTTTTGTGCAATTACTTTTTTGGTGTAAGTGATGATTATTTGTGTAATAAATCAAATTTACCGTATTTTATGGTTTTTTGGTTTAATTAATCACTCTTGTAATTAACAGTCTTTTGCGTAATTAACAGTTTTTTGTGCACGTAACAGTCTACTCTGTAATTACTCGTTTTTTTGTAATTAATTAATTGCCATTTTGTTTATGTAACCAGTTGAATGTCAGTGAAATTAATTTCGGTCATGGAATTAATTACAATGTCATCATAAGATGTTTGTGCTAATAATTAATGTATCCATATATCTTGATAATACAAGTTTCCACGTAATTAATATAATTCTATAACGCTCATCGTTATGTAACTGAATTTTTGTTACAAATTTCCGCGTCATTACTTTTCATCCAAGTGAATATATTTTAGTCTTGCTATTATTAATGTCTTATTATTGGTGTAATAAACTGATTAATTTTGTAAGTTTATTGAATTTACTCGTGTGTCTCATTTATTTACTCAGTTTATTGTATCTGCAGTTTGTTTGTTCAGGATGCAAATAAATAAATAAATAAACACGTAATAACATAAACATTGGCAGAAATCAGTTTAGCTAATATATTGTAAAAATATGCTCTCGGTATGATGGAGTGCAAATATTTCTCTTTCTCTCTCTCTCTCTCTCTCTCTCTCCGAGAACATCAAAAATAAAGAATAAGAAAAACTATATGCTTGCTCTCTCTCTCTCTCTCTCTCTCTCTCTCTCTCTCTCTCTCTCTCTCTCTCTCTCTCTCTCAGAACAAATATAAATTATGAGAAAAACTATATCCTCTCTCTCTCTCTGTCTTTCTTCGTCTCTCCGAGAACAACAAAAATGAATAGTGAGAATAAGTATATGCTCTCTCTCTCTCAATATGTATAAATATATAAAATCATATACTTAAAGCGACGTTGTGGCGTCAGAGATATTTACAAAAGAAGAGACAGTGAGCCACAATTGATTGGCAACGAAGAGGAAAAATCATTCACTAAAATAAGGTGACTGAGACAAAGAAAGGACAAACTGATAAAGAATCGCGAGACCGAAGTGAGTAAAATCGACATCAATCTGGAAAATCAGGAAAGAGAGAAAATTGGCAACAATCGCTAAAACTCGACAGCAGACAAAGAACGACTCTAATTGATGCTAAACAGAGTGAATGCGGACGAAAGGAAATGGAAAGATAATTGAGCAGACGAAGAAGAAGATGACGGAGAAGAAGAAGAAGAAGAAGAGGAGGAGGAGAAGGAGGAGGAGGAGGAAGACGATTAGACTAGTTCTATTTCCTTTGTGTCAAGGCTTTCACTTTCATATCCTCTTTCTTCAAGTGGGAGGTGGAAGCAGAGGAAGAAAGATGATATATATATATATATATATATATATATATATATATATATATATATATATATATATATAAAATATATATATTATATATACATATATATGTATATATACACATATATATATATATACACATATATATATACACATATGTATATACATATGTATATATATAAGTTAAGAGTCTAAGCGATTCACTTTGCTGAAATAATGACAGGACGACAAAATCTTTAATATGTGAATCACATAAAAATCGTTGTATGAGTCCATAGTGACTAATATTGCCTTAGGAAAATAATTAATATATATATATATATATATATATATATATATATATATATATATATATATATATATATATATAATCCTAAACTATCAAAGTCATAAATACGCCTAAATATCGAATTCACTTTACCTTGGGAATAACCTACACTGGAAGCGGAATATGTAGCCTACAAGTTTGTCAGCCTTCGCAAGGAATCGAACCCGTGCCCCTTTGTGTGATACCGAGGTATCAACAACTAATCCTGTCCAGTACACTTTAGGAAATAAGCCTTTAAGCCTAACCATTAGGCTGAGATAAACAGGACATTCATCCTACACAGAAATTCATAGGCTTGTCGTTATAAATCTAGAGTATGCAAAACTACAGTCTCAAAGGTTCCTCTCGAACAATACTTTATTGCTTTCTAAATTGTAGATAATGATTAGACCCTAATATAGAAAAGAAGCAAACATAATGAAGCTACTTTATTGTTTGAAAGCAGTGATATATTTACGTAACTGCTCGATTATAAAAGTAGAAAACATTAACTGAAGCTTAAAAGAAATCAGTTAAGCGTAGCTTTGATATTTCCAATTCAAATACCATTATAACTTTGTTGGTTTCCTGTTTGATACCTTTATAAAAATTGACGATATATGTAAAATTTAAGCTTAAAAACATTTTGAAATATATCATTCATAAAAAATCAAGCTTGCAAACATTCTCCAATATG
>NC_089789.1:43188605-43218605 GCF_040412425.1 Macrobrachium rosenbergii | reverse complement strand
TTTGTTAGTTTCCTTCCACTTATGTTTCTTTTACTCTGGTGGAAGGTTGGTCCAATAGTTTGTGTATTTTAATATATCTTGTTTTTTTTTAATGTATAATTTTAAGTGTAGAAAATTTTCAGTTTGAGTCTTACGCTAATTATGTGTTGTTTTTAGCCATTTTAGAGCCCTCGAAGATGTACTTATTTATGAGATTTACGAAACGTCGGAAAACAAATATGAACAAGAAGAATTTTTCTTAATTGTCCCTCAGCATACGTGTTTGTTGTATATATGTTTGTATATACATATGTATGTATATATACATCTATATATATATATATAATAATATATATGTATATATTATATATATTATATATATATATATATATATATATATATATATATATATATATATATATATATATATATATATATATATATATATATAAAATCTTCTCCCCTTAATAGTGATACTAACGTCACAGAGGATTACGCACTTAAATGCAAAACGTCAATGAGAAGTATGACGTAAAAATTCCCAACAAAATGAAGAAGCCCACACGTCATTAGGAGTCATTTAGACGTTACACTAAAAGGACAACCTCGATCCTGAAGTCTCTTATGAACTTTACTGACACGTGACGTAAGGCTCATTTCACCGTGTTTCGCGCAAACGTTATTCTCTGCATAGATTAGTTTTATTCATTTAGTAATATTTCTCGTTCTCAATAAATCCTTTCCTTTTTCTCTCATCATTTGTTCGCTTCTCATGTTCTGAAAATGCAGCCATTTTTTCTTTCTTTTCTCTTCCCTCCTTCCAGAAATTCCCGAATCATCTCACTGTGGTCCTTCCCAATTTTTCGTCGTATATCTGTTATCGTCGCATATCCAGTCTCCAAGATCTTTATTCATCTGTCGTCATGACCTCTCTGAAGTCTCAGACAAAAAAAAAAAAAAAAACTCTTTACAAATAGCATTCATTCTCTCTTGGAGCTTATTATATTCCGGTGCTCTTGCATATTGCGACGAGAATTACAGTTTTTCGTACACTGTTACAGGGAGCCAAATGTCACAATAACTCACATATTATAAAAAAACCTGAATTTTTCCTCAGTTTTTCCTACTAAGTCTTCTTTCGCCTGAATTCAAGGGACACAGGTGATTTCCGTTGCAATATTTCTGATAACTGCAGTTCCTATAAACTGGTTGAGAAAATGGGTTGGCACCTTCCACAGGCAAGTCAGAGGGCAATTGTTAATACTTTTTTATTCTCCTGAAATGTTTCCCCAGATTTCCTATGAATAGCCTACCTCTCCTGGAATTCTCTTTCTGGAACATAGCCCTTGAATTTCATTCCTTCTCGAATTCCTCCCTTGAATATCTCCCGTGAAATCATGATCTTAAAATACCTCCACTGGTCTGTGAAGGATATTTCCCTGGCATCCTGCCAACGGAATCCCAGGGCCAGAAACTCCTTTCCTTGAATACCTGCCCTAGAAGCCGTCCTTGGGAATTCCTCCCCAGTCAAGCATTCCTATGCTGGAATCCTTCTGTTGGAGTATCTCTGCTTGGAATTCTTCTCCTGGAATTAGTCCCTAGAAATTTCAAGATCATGATTCCATGGGAGATATCCAAGGGAGGAATTCGACGAGGATTGAAATTCAAGGATTTTATTCCAGGAAGAGAAGTCTAGGATGGGTATTCCAAGGAAATCATGGAAAAAATTCCAGGAGAAAAATTCAAGGGGAGGGATTCCAGAAGTAGTATTCTAGAGCTAGTACTCACGAAAAGAATCCAGTGAGAGGTGTTGCAAGATCAAATAATCTAAGGGGAACGATTCCGAAACGGGGATTCCAGAGGAAGTATTCTGGAGAAAAATTCTGGGCATTTTCTTAGCAATTATTTAATGGAATGATGTTTTCAAAGATCTGCCTGAAGAGGCGTAGAGACCACCAGCCTGAAATATACTGAGTTCTCTTAAGAATTCAAGACAATGATTTGTATCTGAAAAGAAAACAGTCTTGATACAATATACATACACACGTTTGAACGTATATTTTCCTCTGCAACGAATGAATGAGAGGGTTTTAATAATTTAAAAAACATTAATTTAAAAAAAGAAGACAAAAGACCTGTTCACTTAAGAATGTGAATTCTAAACGAGGTTCCTACATTAAAAAAAAAGAAACACCCTATTCCATTTTCGTGTCAAGGTGCAAACGGTTCCCTCAACATTCCCAGAATCAAGAGAAAATTAGAAAATTCACTTTTTATCTTTTATTCAAGTTACCTGCTTCTAAAATGATGGATGGTAAAGGTGAGGTTAGTCCATATTCTAGTGTGGATAAACAAAGAGAGAGGCACAGGAACATCAGCGTTGCCAATTTCCATCATTCACGTGACGTGGGTCTTGTTAAGAAAAAGAGGATGCTGGACTCTGGCAACAGGAGGTGAAATGGTTACTCATCTCCCAGACAGTTTAGAATGGAATGTATAGAGTTTAGGCCAAAGGCCAAGCTCTGGGGCCTACGAGGTCATTCAGCGCTGGAAAGGAAATTGCGAGCAGGTTGGCTTGAAAGGTGTAACAGGAGGAAAACCTCGCAGTTGCGCTATGGAAGAAAGATAACATGAACGGAGGTACAGTAAAAAGGAATGAAAGGGGTTGCAGGTAGGGTCCGAGAGGCGGCCGATTTAGAAAGATTTCTTGCCTGCATGACTCTTCCGAAAGATTCAAATTGCAGTTGGGACCCAAATCCAAGCGGCTACTTTCAACTGTGGTGAGAGATCTGGGTAACATAACACAGTCACTTTTGTCTTTAATATGGCCCAAGGACCTCTTTTTTTTTTCTCTCTCTCTCTTTCTTTCTTTCTTTTGTTCTTCCAGTAAATCTGCTAAAACCCTTGCGGCCAGAGTCAACAGATTTTATAAACCCAAGAGGTCTCTAAAATGGAAAACAGCCTGCAGAGAGAGAGAGAGAGAGAGAGAGAGAGAGAGAGAGAGAGAGAGAGAGAGAGAGAGAGAGAGAGAGAAAATGTCACAGGAAAAGGTGATATATAAATAAACATGAGTGAATAGAATACAAAACCGAGTCACCTGAAATTCAAGAGAAATCACCAGCAAAGGGCGGGAATGAATGAGGCTAATCTCAGTCAGTTCAAGCGTTAAATACTGAAGGGGTATTAGGCGTCAAAATCTATTACTATTTTCCAAATCAGTGGATATCAATCAATCGAGTTCCGTAAACTGTCGTCGCTTTTTTGTTTTGCGCCAGACATACAAACCACTTTTACATACGAGATCAAACGCTCAGTAACAAGAACATGACCCCATTAAACTATATAGGACAGTGTACAGAGAGAAATGAAGTTGCATTAAAAAAAAAATTATAAAGCGCGAGAACAGAAAACGAATAAAAAAATATCAGGTAATATCGTGACATTTTCGTAATCTAGCTTTCTAAATCTTTGCTCTCCCCTTCCCTCCCCATCTCGCCCCCTCCACCACCCCAGTTCGGATTCACAGCAAAAGATCGCCGTAAAAGACACAAAATATTTGTAAATCCCAGCGAAAATTTCGTCGGATATGAAAGACATCAAAGAGGCCGGGTGAATTTTCTAAATGAATCCCGTTTTCTTTTCCCTTCCCCGTTTTCTTTTTTTTTTCCCTCTCTCCTTTTCATCATAGGAGCAGGGCAGTAGTTTTTTTTTTTCTTTAGGAAAACATCCTGTTTCATCCGAGTGAAATTTCAATCAGTTTTTTCCACCCTTCTCTCCTGGTGTTCACTCGCTGATGTAAAAATCACCTCTGGCCCATTCATAACTGGTGACTTTCTCCGTGTTTCGTTTTCTCTGAAATCTATATTAAAATTTTTTTTATCATTATTATTATATTCCTTCGACGGCGACTTGATTCAGCGAGATGGCGATTGGAGCCGTGATACTTTTTAGCCTTTTGAAACTGTTTTCGTTTGTCTTACACATAGAGCGGCTGAGATACAATTTGCTTGAGAAATAAGAAATATTTTCCGCTTGATGAGCAAAAGAAGAGTTTCCAAACTGTGATGTATATATATATATATATATATATATATATATATATATATATATATATATATATATATATATATATATTGTTCTGTCAGTCTGAAGTTTAATAAATCAAAAGGTTTATCCACCATTCAGAGGTTATGTATGAATATGACAGATACCATTAATCTTTTTCTGGAGTAATCTCACATTGTATATATATATATATATATATATATATATATATATATATATATATATTATATATATATATATATATATATATATATATATATATATATATATATATATATTAGCTGACCAACCTGGCACTGCCCAGAAAAAACTCTGAATGAATACCGATAAACTCTTTTTCTCCTCTCTCGCTCTCTCACCATCTCTCTCTCTCTCTCTCTGAATTCCTCTCCCCCTCACTCTCTCTCTCTCTCTCTCTCTCTCTCTCTCTCTCTCTCTCTCTCTCTCTCCCTTCCTGTTAAGATAGGTGCTTCAGTTACAACGTCCATCATTTTTGACATTTTATATTTCACTGGTTCTCATCCCCCCAACTTCCTATGGGGGCTGAACTTGGACTTAATGGGCATCGGAAGTGTCCCTATTCATCTCACCGACCTCGAAAACTAAGGACTAGATACTAACATCTGTCGTTTTCGTTTATTTTACATGTCATCCCCTTTCACCCCCACCCCTTGTAACAGGTGCCAGTGATGTCGTTACCGCCTACAGTATTCTTTTCCAGATAGTAAGTCATATGTATATATAAATATACATACATATATATATATATATATATATATATATATATATATATATATATATATATATATATATCAATATATATATATAATATATAGCATGATATCAAAGGAAATCAAGTTAAAGGTGAGAGTTAGAGAGAGAGAGAGAGAGAGAGAGAGAGAGAGAGAGAGAGAGAGAGAGAGAGAGAGAGAGAGCGTAGACCTGAGGAAGGCATTGACCTTACGCAATTATGACTCTAATGAACGAGTAATGAACCCGGCCTGGGATATTGCGTTTGATTGCCTTGATGAAATTAGCTGTGCTCCTCACGCCTGAATTTGGAGGCAATAACTTTAATTAAGGATTATGACATATTGCCCATGCTTTTAGCTGTTAAATTTCCCCGTTCCCCCCGTCCCCCTTCCTTAGACGGAAATCCCACCCCCAACAACCCTCTACCATCACAGAGACCTGACCCCTCACTACTTGCCAAAAAAAAAAAAAAATTGGGGGAAAAACCACCTCTCTAATCCCCCTGCCCCCTTCCCTTCCTTCACCTTACCCCAGGACCCTCCCCTGCCCTCCTCCCCACCACCACCACAGAGACCCGACTTCTCCCCACCTTAACTTCGTTCGTATATTATGATTTTTTTTTTATGTCGTTTCATTGAAAAAACCTTGTTTTGCTTTCCTCTACAATTCATTTGTTATTCAATAACGTAATTCACATCTTATTCAGTTTTATATATTACTGGCCTTTTAGGTTAGCTCCGTATAAGCCTTTGTTCATTTGAATAATAATAATAATAATAATAATAATAATAATAATAATAATAATTTGGTCAGCCAACTCTTTATTGGTAAGACATGACAAATCTTTATAGTTTTATTCAATAATAATTAATACTAATAATAATAATAATAATAATAATAATAATAATAATGATAATACTAATAATAATAATAATAATAATAATAATAATTTGATCAGCCAACTTTATTGGTAAGACATGATTAATCTTCTATAGTTTTATATTCAATTTAATAATAATAATAATAATAATAATAATAATAATAATAATAATAATAATCATAATAATAATAACCCGGTTAGACAACTCTTTCTTGATAAGACGAGATCATTCGTTTTGACTTTAAGAATTCAATTAATTTACCTGTTTACATTTAAAAAAAAAGAAAGCAATTTTCAATTAATCTCCATTTAGCCAAACTGACAAGGGAAATTTCATTAGCGATATTCGTTGGAAAGTATTTTCGTTTAATTATACCTTCAAAGGTAAAACGAGTTTTTACAGAAATGGCCACACGCCGGATTTTTTGACCTAACAAAAAAAACTGAGTTTTTCGAGTATTAAGGAATAACTGAAAGTAATGAGTTTTCGGAAGTGCCTAGAGAATTAACATGTTAATATTTGTTATTGATGCTTTTCAACATTCGTGATCATGTTATTGATGTTGTTGATGTGTTCACATGTATATGACACCAGCAGGGAATTGAGCATATGAAAAACGTAGGAAACATTTGTGAACACATATGGAAACAGGTGACAAACTCAAAACAAGGAATGACAAGTTAAATTATATTATTCAAAAACAAAGTTGCAAAATAATTAAGAAAAATTAAAGCAAAGGTGTACATACAGCGCTTCAAAACAGTATTACAGCGAGTCTTAAAATGATGGGATAGATAAAAGAACGGATTTATGGAAAAATAAAGAAACAATTTGTATGACTGCATAACGATGAATAAGGCCTCTTATTCATATATTTGATTCAGTAAGGTCACTTGTCAAAAACACAATTATTCACACGATTGACTCACTGACTGGAAAACATACATTGAAAAGCTTATGAAACAAAATTTTTGGAAAAAAGAGGAACATCTGACAACCCTATAATAAATTACGTGGAGAAAATTTTAAGGTCATGAAAAAAAAACTAAAATTAAAGGGTTGGAAAAAAAATGCACCAAAAAAATGAAGAAAAATGAAGGGGACAATGCAACATCATTACGATGATAAAGAAAAGAAAAAAGAAAAAAAACTCATAACACCACATCAAGGCCAAACTCTGTAAGGAAAAAGATGAGGAAGAGAAGAAAAGTAAAAAAATCAAGAAGAAAATTTCAAGTGAAGAAAAAAAAGCAGAAAATGGCTGAGGTTTTTGATCAAAGGTTGGTGGAACTGAGAGAAAGATAGAGGGGGGAAAGAGGTCTCGGAACGATTTAAGTTCGCAGGCACAAAGAAACAGCCTTCTTGAATTGTCTTGGTTGAAACACTGAGAGTTTCACTGGATATGCGAATTATATATATATATATATATATATATATATATATATATATATATATATATATATATATATATATATATATATGTATATATATATTTAACGGATTAATTATTGTATATATATATATTTCATATATAATAATTAATCCATTATAAGAATAAAACCTTTAGGTTAGTTAACATTTTATTGAGGGTCTAACGTAACCTACCAATGCCTCCCTTATATAGGCTGTCATTATCCAAGAGCAGAGAGTTAGATAAATTGTATATGTATGTATATATACACACACCTTTATGTATATATATATATATATATATATATATTTATATATATATATATATATATATATATATATATATATGTATATATATACACATACAAATCTAAACTAGGGATGTCCGATTGTTTGTCTGTCACAAATCTGTCTGCCTCCGAACGCCTCTTGCTTTGGAGACCGGGCGCGGCTCGGATGTTATCAGAGTCATCATAATAATATTTCGGAATTCTTCCGTCTCTTCTTTGTTCCCGTTGCTTTACGATCCGCTGGCCTTTAAAATGCCGAAGATGCCTCGGTATCTAATTAAACAGTCCCTTTGAAATCTCGCCCCGTTTTGTAGCCAAGCCAGATTAGGCCGGCGTTTTTCTACCTTCAAACGCCTTTCTTAGAAAACAATTTCTAAAGTTGTTCTCCCTCGGCCACACCCACCCCCTAACCCCCAACCCCTCCCTCTTTCATTCCAAAAAGGGGGAGAAGGGGCGGATTAGCGGGTGAAGGGGGAGGAGGGGAAGCGTTTCCAGGGTATCCACAAAAGAATTGCAGATTCATCTACTTCTTCTCCAACTAACTTTTTTTTTTTTCCTCTCTCTCTCTATCCTTTTCTATCCTCCTCCTCCTCCTCCTCGTCCACCTCCTTCAGGGGTATAGTTGTCCCCTCCCCTATCCATAATTCCTCCCCACCCCCTTCCAACATACACCAACACCCCTCCCCAACCCTGGAGGAGAAAATGGACGCCTTCAACAGCATTTCCACAGAGAGGATCCACACGGTAACACGGTAAGGCTTCCCTTTGTATTGTATTTTTTTTTTTTTTTTTTTTTTCGGGGGAGGGAGGGAGGGGCGGATCCGACCACGTCGCAGAGCAACGCCTAAGCTCACGCGCGCGAGCGTACGCACACTAATTCTCTCTGTCTGTCTGTCTGTCTCTCTCTCTACTGTAAATAGCAAAGCATTAATAATTCTTTTAACTCTATATTAGTCTCACAGACTCTCTCTCTCTCTCTCTCTCTCTCTCTCTCTCTCTCTCTCTCTGTCTCTCTCTTCTCTCTATATATATATATATATATATATATATATATATATATATATATATATATATATATATATATATATATACATACATACATACATATATATACATTTACAAGGATTTCACAAATACACATCATTTCTATTTCTGCAAATACATAATTAGCAATGTAATACCTTAATCCCGTACCTTAATAACTAGGGATCAGTAAGTATTCCGGATTAATACCATATTAAACAAAGAGATTAAATATAAATCCCTCATGGAATAAGCGAAAGGTCATTCTTCTTCGGAAGGGATAAGACGGATATAACCGGAAATGGCCAAAATAAAAAAATGAAAATAAAAAATAAAAATAAATAAATCATGGATTTGGCGTACATCAGACGCTTAGGATTCTGAAGATGAAGACATTTTTCCAAATGCTCAGGATTCGCCCCGCCCGGCCTTCCCCCCACTAAAACTCCCGCTACCCCCTGAAAAACCAAGGATCCTGGCTAGGGTCGGGGGTTGGGGGAGGTGGGGAAAGGGGTTCTAACCCCCTAACACCCCCCCAAAAGAAAATAAGTGCCTTAACAGGGGTGGAGGTGGTGGGTAGGCCTATATGTATGGGAGTGCCCAAGGATTTAGGTCTGCCTTTAGCCTCGAAAGGGACGAACGTTTATAAGGTTCTGGGAACACAAAGATAGGATGGGAATTCCAAAGTATGGCAGAGGGAGGGACATAATCGTCGCTGAGCCGTTTATTCCAGAGAAGATAACTGATTTCGTGAAGTTAAAAAATTTAACTGTCCCACAAACATCCAACACTTGTCAGGTTGAAGCTGACTGGTTTGTCTAGATTAAGCCGGCCTTATGCCAGCACGGGCCCTTGCCCAAAGTGTGGAAAGGTGTTTAATGAGGGCAAGAGTGTGGACCTCTGGACTCGAACCAACCTATATACAAGACCCCCATCTCTCTCAATCACTCCCTCTGTCCATATTTCTCTGACTTCTGAACATTCCTTCTTCTTGCCTTTTCTTCCCAAGTCGTCTTCTTCTTCTTCTTCTTCTTCTTCTTCTTTTCTTCTTCTTCTTCTTCTTCTTCTTTGTCCTAATTTTCTTTCTTACCTTGAAAACGTCACAAAAGCAAACGGTTTCAACTGGACGTAAGAAGGAACGTTGTTTGTGCGGATCAAAGGCTTCCCGAAAATGATTCAGAAAACTCTTTGTTGAGGACCTCCTGTAGAGGAGGAGGAGGAGGAGGAGGAGGAGGAGGAGGAGGAGGAGGAGGAGGAGGAGGAGGAGGAGGAGGAGGAGGACGGGGAGGGAGTAAGCAAAAGGAAAAGAATGAGACAAAGAGAAAGAAACGCAAAAGGAGACCTCGAGGAAGATGGAAAGAGGGAAAGAAAGGATAGGAAGCGAATATAGAAAAGGAATTGGAAGAGAAGATGAGCGAGGAAGAAGAAAGAAAGAAAAGAGAAGAGATTAAAGGTGGGCGATAACTTACAAGTTTCAGGGACGAATAAAAGAAAATAAATGGTCCAAGGCTTAACTATTTTTCTTGACCTCCTTTTTGGCAATAGTCACCCTTAGTTTAACCAGACCACTGAGCTGATTAACAGCTTTTTGACAAAATAATGAAGGCTGTGACAGACAGAAGATAAGGGGGGATAGATGGGGAGTCGAGTCGAGCATTTTCAAGAGGGTTTTTTCCACGGTAGAGTATGGGCCTGCTGTAGTAAAAGAGTTAAGCCTATATCAGGGGAGGTACTAGGCCTACTGCAAGGAACTGCTGCACTGGAGAGGATGTTCTAAGTCTGGATAACTGTTCTAAAGGAGGAAATAAGGCTACTTCAGGAAGGCATTCTATGAAGGCATTGGCCCTATTCCAGAGGGGTGTTCCACGAATGAAGTTTGCTTTATTCCAGGAGGCCATTCCAATGGAAAAAGTTAGGCATGGGTGTGCTCCAGGTGAAGGATTACACCTCCCTTAGGTATAATCCAGGAGAATGGTGTATTTCCAGGCAGCACCCCGCAGCAAGGGTTTGTCATATTCCAGGAGGGTATTTTTGGGTAGGGTCTATAGGTTCATTCCAGGGAGGTGCTACCGAGGACTGGGTGCATTACTGGGGTTATCCTAGAAGGATTAGGCTTCTTTCCAGGAGGTATGCCCAGGAGATATTCTAGGAGAGTGGTTGTTCTTTTTCCAGGGAGGTATTCCAAAAACAAAGAAAGGAAGTTAGATTAGGATTCTTTCTAGGAGGTATGCCCAGGAGATATTCCAGGAGAGTGGTTGTTCTTTTTCCAGGGAGGTGTTCCAAAAAAAGAGGAAGGAAGTTAGATTAGACTTCTTTCCAGGAGGTATACCCAGGAGATATTCCAGGAGAGTCGTTGTTCTTTTTCCAGGGAGGTATTCCAAACATAGAGGAAGGAAGTTTGATTAGGCTTCTTTCTAGCAGGTATGCCCAGGAGATATTCCAGGAGAGTGGTTGTTCTTTTTCCAGGGAGGTGTTCCATAAAAAGAGGAAGGAAGTTAGATTAGACTTCTTTCCAGGAGGTATACCCAGGAGATATTCCAGGAGAGTGGTTGTTCTTTTTCCAGGGAGGTGTTCCAACAAAAGAGGAAGGAAGTTAGATTAGGCTTCTTTCCAGGAGGTATGCCCAGGAGATATTCCAGGAGAGTGGTTGTTCTTTTTCCAGGGAGGTGTTCCAAAAAAAGAGGAAGGAAGTTGATTAGACTTCTTTCCAGGGGTATACCCAGGAGATATTCCAGAGAGTGGTTGTTCTTTTCCAGGGAGGTATTCTAAAAAAAGAGGAAGGAAGTTAGATTAGGCTTCTTTCCAGGAGGTATGCCCAGGAGATATTCCAGGAGAGTGGTTGTTCTTTTTCCAGGGAGGTGTTCCAACAAAACAGGAAGGAAGCTTGGAGGAACTGCAAGGAAGAGCTGATTTCAAGGAGGTATCCTATGAAGAAGATGGTAGTTATTCTAAGGGGAAGAAGGGCGTATTTTTCAGGGGTAGCAGATTCCAGGAGACTCTCCCAGGGAGGGGAATCCACTCAGGTAATTTAGGGAAGACGAGATGAGCGCAAACTGACGACGGAGAAAATAAGATATTGGGGCGAAAGGATAGACGCCGCCGCGACGCTCCTCTCAGAAATCAAACAGAAAAATAAAAAAAAGAGTAAACAAGAAATGAAAAACTTTTCTAAACCTTTAAAGAGAGAGAGAGAGAGAGAGAGAGAGAGAAAGAGAGAGAGAGAGAGAGAGAGAGAGAGAGAGAGAGAGAGAGAGAAATAGCTCATTTCGGTATCAGAATCGCTATTCGTGCAATCTTAAGCAAGAGAACCTTGGGAAAAAAAAATGGACGAAAATGTGTACCTCTCGGTGTCTTCCCCAACTCCAACAACATCCCCCAAAAAAAAAAAAAAAGCAGCTAAAGGAGAGTGAAAATCAGCAGCGGAAAATATTCGAGGTTTCGTAAGCAAAGTCCTTTTCATAAGTGAAGACTCGAGACCCATAAAAGCAGAGACAGCAATTATTTATGTTATTTTTTTTTTTCTTTTGGTTCGCTGGAAACGAGCAATTCCTGGATACAAAATTTTCCAACTGTGTTTATTGCGCTTTAATAAATATAGCATTACCAGCTTTAGACTCTTAACATGATTTATGTTAATTGCATTGCCCCGCATGTGAACGAATGATAATTAGTATTTTTTTTTTTTTTTTAACCATACCAGTATTAACATCAATTTGTCTCGATGGTCGATGACGACACGCAACAATTCCTTGTCTTGTTTGTTTGTTTGTTTGTTTGTCTGTTAGGTGAAATACTGAAATAAATCTTGTGAGAGACAGGAATGCAACTTATGGGGGCTGGGTAACTCAGCCTTGGTGGAGATTTGCGGGTCAACGATATTCGTGATTTATACCTGTTACTTTTCTTATGCGAAAGCAGATTGCAAGAGAGACCCAGTGGTATTAACTAGCCTAGGCTTAATTGTTATAATTATGGAAATCAGCATACAATCAAGTGTGCAATGTAACTAAATTTCTACCACACACTGGGATCGAACCCAGGGCGCCAGTAGTTAGGCTACAAAGGTCACAGACGTCATTATCTAAATTCACAGAACCCGAGGAGTTCCCGGGGCAGTCAAGAAAGAGGTAGGAGGTGGAGGTAGTCTCCTCCAGTCACAGAAGAGAGATCAGTATTCTCTTCAAGTCACAAAACAGGGAAAAGTATTTTCCTCAGGCGGAGAGAGAGAGAGAGAGAGAGAGAGAGAGAGAGAGAGAGAGAGAGAGAGAGAGAGAGATAAAGGAGGTATGCGCCTCCAGTTACAGTAGAGTGCAGCCGTGTTCTCCAAGTCACAGAAGGGGCTGTAGTCTCATTCAGCCACAGAGGAGGGTGACGAGATTCTCCTGCAACCACGGAAAAGGGAAAAGGGTTTCCTCCTTCGTAGGATGAAAGGAAGTATTCTCCTCCATGCAAAGGAGACGGAGGAGGACCTCTCCTTTATTCACAGGCGAGGGAATGGGCATTTTCCTTCCTCTCAAGGGAATGGTAGCCCACATAGTACCCGGCAGAGGAAAGGGGTAAAGACCGATTCACACCCGAGCAAAGGAACCGCCTCTGATTTGGGGTCCTGTCACGGGAAGCGTTCCAAGAAACCCCTTTGGTAAATATTAATGCAATGAATTAGTACAACCAAACAGATGATTTAATGTGGACTGAAGACTGAGGCCTATACGACGTCCAGAGTGATTGTCTTGGAAACAGTTTTTAGAAGTCTGAAGTACGAGGCCTTTTGCATCCAGTCTGGAATCTCTGAGCACACCCGAAATCCTCACTGAAAGGAAAGTATCAGTATGATGTATGATCGTATATGAAAGTGTCATTCATTGTACCGTTGATTAAGTCAGTAACCACGCTGAGTCATCACTGTGAACACTGATGATAATGGATGAATAATGGATGAATATATTCGACTCTTCAATAATCTTAAACCGAAAACTTCGAGCGGACGCCGTGTTGTCCTGGTTGTCAAGGCAACGCTTCAACAAATCTGAATTCGATCTGATACTAAAATACACCTCTCTCTCTCTCTCTCTCTCTCTCTCTCTCTCTCTCTCTCTCTCTCTCTCCAAGACAACTGCTTTCTGTGGCTACTTGAGATGTGAATTTATAATACCTGAATGACAAACACCCATAAAAATGTAACAAATATGCAAATACAAAAAATAAATAAATAAATGAATAAAAATAAACAGAGAAGTAAAAGTTTGCATGGCATACAATGCCCACGCATTAAAAAATGAAGAGCAGAACACTGATGAACAATTAGCAGTCAGCAAACAAGTGTATGTTTTACTGAAGAACGTTATCATCCGTAAGAGGTCAACGAGAAACACTGAAACTGCCTGCGTAAGAATCCGCCGAGACTTTACATAACAATGTCTTAATATAAAGCGCAGACAAATTATGTTGAATGTTAAATGAAAATTTCAGGGAGCGAGTTAAGAGACGCAGAAAGGGTTTGAGTTATTTAACAAAATAAGAAAAAAAAAAGCTGCTCACAAGTTTGCCAATTAACTCTCTTGATAATAATTTTGAAAAAACTGCAAATGTCACAGAGCCGAGAAACTGTGATAGGAAATGATGATGTTATTTGAAATAAAAAAAAAAACTGAAAATAGAAAATTATTTAATTTGAAAAAGAAAACACTCATTCAGAGTCTATGTATTTGCAACAGCCATAATGACCTAACTTCTGGATTTCTTCACAATCACTGGAACTGGAATATCAAATCTGGGCCAAAGACCAAGCGCTGGCGCCTGTGAGGTCTGTTGAGGCAGCAGTTAGGAGAGGGTGGAAAGTAAGATGGGAGAAAGAGAATATGAACGGAGGCACAGTAAGAGGAACGAAAGGGGTTGCAGTTATAGGGGCCGAAGGGATGCTGCAAAGAACCCTAAGTAAAGCCTACAGTACACCGCGGGAGGTGCACTGACAGCACTAATCCCCCACCACTGGATATGTTTTAGTTAAATCTTATGTGTTTTTTAGTTTTCCGCGAAAGAAAACTGTTGCGCCGGCTTTGTCTGTCCGTCCGCACTTTATTCTGTCCGCACTTTTTCTGTCCGCCCTCAGATCTTAAAAGCTACTGAGGCTAGAGGGCTGCAAATTGGTATGTTGATCTTCCACCCTCCAATCATCAAACATACCAAATTGCAGCCCTCTAGCCTCAGTAGTTTTAATTTATTCAAGGTTAAAGTTAGCCATAATCGTGCTTCTGGCAACGATATAGATAAGCCACCACGAGGCAGTGGTTAAAGTTTGATGGGCCGCGGTTCATACAGCCTTAAACCGAGACTACCGAAAGATAGATCTATTTTCGGTGGCCTTGATTATGCGCTGTAGCAGCTATACAGAAAACTCGGCTGCGCCGAAGACACTTCATCTCATTTTTTGCTTGGTTTATTTGATGGTCATTCGTTCAATAAATCTACATCAGTCTATATTTACGCCTGTCCTTCAGTCTATATTCACGCCTGTCCTTCAGTCTATATTTACGACAACGAGTAGCCTGAAACGAAACTAAACTGACAGGAAGAGAATATTAATTCGACGGTGAAAATGATGAGAAAATGATGAAAGACTGAATATAGATGGATGTGTACATCGCACGCTTAAAAAACACCTGCTTACCATTTCCAAAAATCACAGTTGGGAAGACGGAATATAAAAAAAAGGGGGGAACCAGGGAAAAATAAATTTTTTTGGGGGAAATATCCACAACAAAGTTTTCATCATGGAAGTGTTTTGACGCCGGCAAAGGATAAAAAAAAAAAAATACGAGGAGAAGGTGTGAATTGAGAGAGAGAGAGAGAGAGAGAGAGAGAGAGAGAGAGAGAGAGAGCAAAGGGGAATATACAAAGAAAACAAACTTTTCTATCACGGCACAGCCAATACACAAAATAATCCGGTGCCTGAAAAAAAAAGGAAAAAAGAAATGGGAAAGAAAGGAAAAAAGAAATGGGAAAAAAAGGAAAAAAGAAATGGGAAAAAAAGGAAAAAAGAAATGGAAAAAAGGAAAAAAGAAAAAAAGGGAAAAATAGGAAAAACGGAGAGAAACTGACAAACAAAAACAAGGGAAAGAACGCACCACAAACTGGAGGGTTTTAGAAAAAAAAAGAACAAAAAAACATATAAACAAATAACACTGAATAACAAATAAAGACTGAGTCGTTGTATGCTTATTGCTCTTCGTCGATGCAGGCGGTATAAAACCACCCATAACGAATACCGTAAGTTCTTTTTCTTTTTTTTTTTTTGTTTTCCTTTTTAATAAAGTTGTGATATCGAGGCTAAAATGGTTATTGGCTATTGCCAATTTGAAAGCCATTCCGTCCCGCATATTCAATTTGGTATATCACTGTGACACGGCTTTTCGGACTTTGCACTGGAGAGGAGGAGGAGGAGGAGGAGGAGGGAGGAGGAGGAGGAGGAGGAGGAGGAGGAGGAGGAGGAGGACGGGGGGTGGGGGAGGAGGAGGAGGTTGAGGGCTTCGGAAAGCCCGGAATTTTTCCGGGACGTATTTTTTCAGCAAGGCTTTTGTATCTGTTGACGACTCTCAGTCTCTGCTTTTTATGAAGTTACCGAGCCTGAAAAAACCTCTCTCTCTCTCTCTCTCTCTCTCTCTCTCTCTCTCTCTCTCTCTCTCTCTCTGTTGTTTCTGTTTATTGGTGCTCGTTGCTGACAACATATTTTCATTCTTCGGAGGTGTTTGTACTGTTAGGTTATGTTTATTATTTTCCTGGTCGTGGTTTTAATTTTTATTCCGTCTGTTTTTGTTTTGAGAGTAATACTGGTTGGGCATGATTATGATATATATATATGCTTCTGCTAGAATGCTCTGAAACAGTTTTTCAGCACAAGCAGAGAATATAAAACTTTTCCAAGCGTCCTTCTGGAAACGGAAAAACTTAGGTGCCGTTGGTCGAGTTCCAAAATGTCCGATATTGATTACTTTACACTTCCATAGAACTCCGAATATTTAAACTTGAAATTTGTTCCAGAGAGAGAGAGAAGCTTGTTTTATTTTTTGCCTTTGCGTGAATGACGCAAAAAAGCAGCAGCAGCAACAACCACAACAGCGAAAAGGAACACAAAAATGAATGGAAAAACAAACACGAGAAGGAATGGTAACATAATTATCCTGAGGGCTTCCAGACACTCTGGAAAACATATCGCAGTGGTTTTTCGTCTCTGTCATGCTGTCTAACAGATGTTTGCACTAGCTTTTTGAAATGACATCCTAGCTGCTGCTGGAAGTCTGCACGAGTTCCTGGAAATCTGCACCAGCTTCTTCAGATCTGCATTAACTGCTGGAGATATGTCCCAGCTGCTGGATGTCTGCACGGGTTCCTGGAAATCTACACCAGCTTCTTGAAATCTGCGTTAACTGCTGGAAATATGTCTTAGCTTCTGGAAGTCTGCACGAGTTCATAGAAATCTATACCGGCTTCTTGAAATCTACATTAGCTGCTGGAAATATGCCTGCTGGATGCTGCTGGGAAGTCTCGAAATCTGCGTTAAGTTCCTTCTGAAGTCTGCACCAGTTCATAGAAAATCTGTGAAATTAACTGCTGGAAATATGCCCTAGCTGCTGGAAGTCTGCACGAGTTCCTGGAAACCTACACCAACTCCTTGAAGCCTCCATTAACTGGTTGAAATAAGTCCTAGCTGCTGGAAATCTGTGTAAGTTCCTGGAAATCTATGTCAGCTTCTTGAAATCTGCATTAAGTGCTAGAAGCATACCCTAGCTGCTGGAAGTCTGCACGAGCTCCTGGAAATCCACAACAGCACCTTGAAAGCTACATTAACTGCCTGAAATCGAGACAACCTGCTGGAGAGGTGCGCTTGTTCTTCCAAAAGCCTGCCCTTGCTGTTCCTGAACTCTACTTCCTACAGAAAACTGGCTCTAACTACCGGACAACAGACCTAGCAGATTTACATCTCTATTGTCCGCAACAAATCTCCCTTAATTCATGCTAGATCTGATATCCCTGGTCCTGAAGGCCATTGTTTATGCTAAGTCTGATGCCCCTACTTTCCTTAGTCTTAATGATATTTTCTGCTAGGTATGCAGGCCTTATTTATCTGAGGGACCTTCTTTATTCTTGCTCTGCGTACCCCGTTTTATTCCTCTGGTTTAACAAAATAAAGCAGAAAAATATAATTGTTAGAAAGTTTTTGCACGTGTAACCATATTGTCTCCACACAACAATGACTTTGAAAATAACATCAAAACTGCAGAAAAACAATAACAGACTGAATAAAAGTTAAGAGCACAATCAGGAAAATAACAAACATAACTTTAAAAATACAAACACGCCCGCAAATGAAAATATGTTGTCAGAAACGAGCACTAACAAACCGGAATGAAGAGAGAGAGAGAGAGAGAGAGAGAGAGAGAGAGAGAGAGAGAGAGAGAGAGAGAGAGAGGGTTTTTCAGGATCGGTAACTTCATAAAAAGCAGGGACTGAGAGTCGTCAACAGATACAAGAGCCTTGCTGAAAAAATACGTCCCGGAAAAATTCCGGGCTTTCCGAAGCCCTCAACCTCTCCCTCTTCCCCTCCCCTAAACCTCCCCCTCCTCCTCCTCTCCAGTGCAAAGTCCGAAAAGCCGTGTGTCGCAGTGATATACCAAATTGAATATGTGGGACGGAATGGCTTTCAAATTGGCAATAGCCAATAACCATTTTAGCCTCGATATCACAATTTTATTAAAAAGGAAAACAAAAAAAAAAAATAAAAAGAACTTACGGTATTCGTTATGGGTGGTTTTGTATCGCCTGCATCGACGAAGAACAATAAGCATACAACGACTCCGTCTTTATTTGTTATTCAGTGTTATTTGTTTATTTGTTTTTTGTTCGTTTTTTTTTCTAAAACCCTCCAGTTTGTGGTGCGTTCTTTCCCTTGTTTTTGTTTGTCAGTTTCTCTCCGTTTTTTCTTTTTTTTTTTGTTTTTTTTCGGCGTCGGATTATTTTGTGTATTGGCTGTGCCGTGATAGAAAAGTTTATTTTCTTTGTATTTTCCCCTTTACTCGCTCTCTCTCTCTCTCTCTCTCTCTCTCTCTCTCTCTCTCCCACACGAATCACACAAGCTTCCCGTTCACGCCTTTTCTTCAATTCTTTTTTTTTTAATCGCGACGGAAAAATATTTGTATGAAAACTCCGGCGTTTAGTGGTTTGCCAAATCTGTTTTTCCTTCCCCTTGCTAATTTTTTTTTTTATCTCTGTTCTCTTCATTCCTTACTTTTTTTTACTTTTTTTGGAGTGTTTTTTTTAATTGTGAATCAGGAACAGAAGAAGGATTTTGTTATTTTATCTGTTGTGGTTTTGTTTATATTCATTGCTGTGTTTTCTCTTCCAATTCTCTTTCTATACACGGTAATCCAGTTCAGTGCAATTGTCGTCGTCTGGCTGGATGTGTCCGAGTCTAGAGGTCCACACTAGGCTACTACCGCCTTCGGTTTTGGGCAGGGTTAGTCATAAGGGCAGTTTACTTTCTATTAGGTCAATGTCCTTGTATGAAAGTGCATAAGTTTTTATAATAATAATAATAATAATAATAATAATAATAATAATAATAATAATAATAATAATGGACCAGACGTGACGTTGATTGACAAAATCAAGAAGAAAGTATCGCTCATTGATGTCGCAATACCATGGGGCACCAGAGTAGATGAGAAAGAAAGAGAAAAAACTGATAAGTATCAAGACCTGAAACTCGAAATAAGAAGGATATGGAATATGCCAGTGGAAATTGTACCCATAATCATAGGAACACTAGGCACGATCCCAAGATCCCTGAGAAGGAATCTGGAAAAACTAGATGCCGAAGTAGCTCCAGGACTCATGCAGGAAAGTGTGCTACTAGAAACAGCGCACATAGTGAGAAAAGTGATGGACTCCTAAGGAGGCAGGATGCAACCCGGAACCCCACACTATAAAAACCACCCAGTCGAATAGGATGACTGTGATAGACAAAAAAAAAAAAAAAATAAATAAATAAATAAATAAATTTAAAAAAATGAATAAATAATAATAATAATAATAATAATAATAATAATAATAATAATAATAATAATAATAATAATAATAATAATAATACGCACCATTAATAATTAAAAATCAAAAGTTAATTCTTCTTCCAATTTGAAAAATGATTTCCAGAATTTAACTAGCAAGTCTTTCAAACTTCTCAACTCCAATTTTTTTTTACATATTTCCAAATAACATTTATCAAAAACGACTGCGGTTTATTTCCTTTTTCTATTTCTCTGTTCTGAGGGTCACTGGTAGAACTTCTTTCCGATTTTTCACTTGGAATAAATTGCTTTTTGTTTACGATTGTCGGCCCTATATGAAAATGCTGCAAAAACAGTATTCAGATATTCTATATTATTTGTTAATAGTGTTTTTTGAGCTAGCCTGTTATGCTTTAAATAACAGGGCCTTATATTAAGCAACATATTCTTACACATTCCTTGTTAGCAGTCATTGATAGCACATTGCTTACTACATGTATACATCTATCATATATATATATATATATATATATATATATATATATATATATATATATATATATATATATATATATATATATATATATATATATATATATATGAGAATGGGAGTAGACAGTTTCTGACTGGTTTCTATGACATTATTTCTATATATTAATATATATATATATATATATATTATATAATGTCTAAAAGAGTTATTGCCCAATCAGTTATTACCAACGAAATCTAGCAAAACATATCACCAATCATATTTTGACATCAAAAAGATAGTACTAATTTGCTATATCAGTGAGACCATAGATACTGATGTCACGGACCTTATAAAAACTACTGGCCTTTTTCAAGTTATTCCTTTTTCAACTTATTTAAAAATTTCATCAGTTACCAGATCGTGGGTAACTTCTTTATCAGTTTGATCACTGAATAGCCCAGCGATTCCAGCGCCGCCAAACTAAACTTTCATAAAGCAATCAATCAATTTGTCTCAGAGGGAGGCGAACGACAGTACATCATGCTCAGAGTTGCAGAAGTCTGTAGTGGCTGTGCGAGCCAGAAGAGAGGCAGAACCTAGTAAAGGCCGCCACTAACGTTCAGTTATACCTGCACAGTCGACCTGTGCAAGCAAAACTGAACCCACTGACGTTCAGTTTTGCTTGCACAGGCATAACTGCACATGAAAAACTGTGCAGGTATAACTGAGTGTAGGAACTGCACCATGCTGTTGCCTCTTTACAAAGGAAATCTTGCCCTGACGATGTTCAACACTGCTGCTGTGGTTCCTGTGGATCAGTCACAGGGATGAAGGAAGGTTCAGAGAATTCGGTAGGTCCTTTCTCTGAAGAGCCGAAGAAATGGCTGTTTTTCGAACAGAGGCCTCCGGAAAAGTGGGAATGCATGTCTCCATTCTCTGTTCTGTCTCCATTCACTGTCCCTTCCCGAAGTGGGGCAGTGCCCCTAGCGCACCTCAAGTACTGCTTTGCCACTGGAATTTTGCTGTCCGTCTCTGGAAGGGTGGTCTACCCACTGGAACTCTGCCCAAAATGCTGAATGTCTTTGCTCATGCTGGAAGTTGAAACTAACTGCTGGAATGTGAAATTATATTCACTACATTTATATAGGCGTACAGTCTCATACTAGGAAGGATGAGAGAGCAATGCATAGGTGAAATGGTGAAACGTAGGGCACATATATATATATATATATATATATATATATATATATATATATATATATATATATATATATATATATATATATATATATATATATAGTGTGTGTGTGCGTGTGTGTATTTTACGCATGCACCTATGTAGAAACCCGCCCAACCGACACGCAAAACCATAAAGCCTGTATCTGGTACATTGAAATTTCTTCCCTTCCGGGCAATTGTCTCGTGAGCTCTTAGGTCTTCTCGAAGTCAGCAAGAAGCCGCCCCTCCGAAAAACGGGATACAATTCAAACTTTGATCGTTTGGGTTGAATCTTACGGGCGTTTGGCCCTTTATGGCCGTCCGCCGGGCTCTCCACTTCAAGGGATCAAACTGCTGAAGAGGAATTTAGCGACTCGGTATCACCCAGGCGTGGACACATGTTACCCAATAGTGGCCACCTCGCTCCTCATACCCCCCGCCAACCACCACGACCTGACTCCCAACCCTCCTCCCCCCACCACAACCCCATTCTCTAAAGGCTAACTCACATCTCCCACTCTCTGCCCTCCACCTCCCTATCCCCCTCCTCCCAATCCTCCACCTCACCCCGCCTCCCCCCAACCTCCAACCCTCACCTCCCCTCCAATCCTCCACCGCCCCCTCCCCTCCTTCATACATCCTCCTCCCCCCACCCCCCAACCTCCTCTCCCCTCCCTCTCCCACCCCAACCACTCCCCCTCCCTTCCTCCACCCCCCTCCTGACATCCAACCCTCCCTTCCTCCCCTCCAACTTCCCCCTCCTCCACCCCACCCCTCCCCTCCCTACCCATCCCCCCACAGCCACCCCAACCCAGTCCCTCCTCCCTCACCTCCACCCCTCCCCTCCCCACCTCCAACCTCTCCCCTCCTCTACCCCCACCCCTCCCCACCTCCATCCCCTTTCCTCCCCTTCCCTCCACCTCCACCCATCCTCCCCACCGCCACTCCCACCCAATCCTCCTCCCCACCCTCCACCCCCCCCTCCCCCCACCTCTCCCTCCCCTTCCCCTCCACCACAAGACTACCAGCCACAGATCTCTTCTTTGCCTCGCGTTTTTTGAGCGGTTTGAGATTTCTGAAAGGAGTGATTGGGACTCCACCCCCAACCCCTTCCCCTTTCCCCACCCCCTCCACCACAGTAATACCCGCCACACACATCTCTTCTTTGCCTCGGTTTTTTGAGCGGTTTGAGGTTTCTGAAAGGACTGATCGGGATTCGCTCTCGCGGGCGCGTAATGTGTGTGTGTGTGTGGACATTCACGTGTATATATGAGAGAGAGAGAGAGAGAGAGAGAGAGAGAGAGAGCCACACTTTTATAGGAGATGCATACAAAAATAAAGGGGGATGGAGAAATTTATACGTGATTTTGATGAGTTTTCATTGTATAAACTTTCACGGGGAGAGAGAGAGAGAGAGAGAGAGAGAGAGAGAGAGAGAGAGAGAGAGAGAGAGAGAGAGCTCAGCATGAGTTAAAACATTGTGTTATATTTTTCGTTTTATTTTCATATTATTTTCATATCTATATACACATTATTATTATTATTATTATTATTATTATTATTATTATTATTATTATTATTATTATTATTATTCACGAAGTGCAGAATACAATGCCCATAAGGTATTAAAGGAACGCTCTTAAATTAGGAGCAACGCAACCGATAAATAATCTATATAAAATATCGACTGGGAATCCCCCAGTCAGTTAATCGAGTGCTGATCTACACGGACATTACTCAGTTCGAGAAGTGTCGTGTATTTTTTCTGCATGTGGCTGTAGGGAGGTACGGTCCAGAGGCCACGGTACAGAGGCTGATACGAAGACCATGGTACAGAGGGTACGACGCAGGGGCTGCATATGGCTGTGGTACAGAGGGCATGATGCAAAAGCAAAGCACAGAGGCCATGGCACAGAGGCTATGATACAAAGGCTGTGGTACAGAGGCCATAGCACAGGGGCCACAGAGGCTATGATACAGAGGCTGTGGTAGGCTACAGAGGCTGTGGCACAGAGGCCATGATAGAGAGGAACAGAGGCTATGATTCAGAGACTGTGGTACAGATACCACGGTACAGAGTCACAAAAGCTATGATACAGAAACTTTTGCATGGGGGCCATGGTACAGAGGCTGTAGTGCAGAGGCCATGGTACAAAAACAAGGTACAAAGGCCATCTCACCGAGGTACAGATGCCTTTGAACTGTGGTACAAAGGCTATAGGTCAGTGTACAGAGGCCATGGTAAGGAGGCCACAGCACAGAGTCTATAGTTTAGAGGCCATGGTACAGGCAGAGGCTATGATGCAAGGGTTATGGTACTGACGCCAAGGTACAGAGTTTATGGTGCAGAGGCCATGGTACACAGGTTATAGTATAGAGGACGCCAGATCATCCAAACTGACTCATTAGCTAAAACCAAGGGAACAAACAGACTCATTAGCCAAAACCAAGGGAACAAACAGACTCATTAGCCAAAACCAAGGGCACAAACTGACTCACTAGCCAAAACCAAGGGCACAAACTGATTCACTGGCCAAAACCAAGGGCACAAACTGACTCACTAGCCAAAACCAAGGGCACAAACTGATTCACTGGCCAAAACCAAGGGAACAAACTGACTCACTAGCCAAAACCAAGGGCACAGACTCATTATCCAAAATCCAAGGGCACAAACTGACTCACTAGCCAAAACCAAGGGAACAAACTGACTCACTAGCCAAAACCAAGGGCACAAACTGACTCACTAGCCAAAACCAAGGGCACAAACTGATTCACTAGCCAAAACCAAGGGAACAAACTGACTCACTAGCCAAAACCAAGGGCACAAACTGATTCACTAGCCAAAACCAAGGGAACAAACTGACTCACTTCAGCCAAAACCAAGGGCACAAACTGATTCACTAGGCCAAACCAAGGAACAAACTGACTACTAGCCAAAACCAAGGGCACAAACTGATTCACTAGCCAAACCAAGGGAACAAACTGACTCACTGAAATAAAACCAAGGGGCACAAACTGACTCACTAGCCAAAAGAAAGGGCACAAACTCATTAGCCAAAACCAAGGACACAAACTGACTTACTAGCCAAGACCAAGGGAACAAACTGACTCACTAGCCAAAACCAAGGGAACAAACTCATTAGCCAAAACCAAGGATACAAACTGACTCACTAGCCAAAACCAAGGGAACAAACTGACTCACTAGCCAAAAACCAAGGGAACAAACTGACTCACTAGCCAAAACCAAGGGCACAAACTGACTCACTAGCCAAAACCAAAGGAACAAAATGACTCACTAGCCAAAACCAAGAGCACAAACTCTTCAAATAATCAACATAATTATAGCTTATTATCCTTGTATACGCTCGTTGCCAGATTTCTGGTGATTATTTCCTATAGGTAATGACTTGTTCATTTTCTTCTAATTTCGCTCTTGGACGTGGGAACGGTTACCATGGCAACGTGTAGCAACAAGTGATAGCTTGGCTCTCTGCAACATCTAATTCTTAAGATGTCCTCTCTCTCTCTCTCTCTCTCTCTCTCTCTCAACGACGGCATTCATGCACTTGTAAATTCTTCTGAAGAAATTCATGTCAGAGCGTTATTATTATTATTATTAATATTATTATTATTATTATTATTATTATTATTATTATTATCAGATTACGTAATGAACATCAATATTCCTTTAAGCAGAACCTAGGGTCTGAATTGAGAACCTGGTAAGAAAATCGTGAAAACAATATATATATATATATATATATATATATATATATATATGAATTCTATCACATCACCGTAATTCACATACAAGCATTAAACTGCAAATGTGTTTTAATGTCCAGTTCGCTCTACCTCGGAAATAATATATTTTCATATATGTTACCGGAAGGGGAATTTTTAGTTGATAAGAAGTTCGTCGTCTCGTGGGCTCGAACCTCGGAACAAGAGAACTCACGACGTACAGTAGACGCCTTAACCCACACGGCCATCAGAATTTTTCAACTAGAAGATTCCCATATATATATATATATATATATATATATATATATATATATATATATATATATATATATATATATATATATATATATATATATATATATATATATATATATATGGTATCAATATCATTCCCTTCTTTTCGGTCCATACCCTAACTAAATTGAAAATGCACAAATATTATATGTTTATGTCTTTGTTAACTGAACTTGCAGCAAATCTAGAGTAATTTTTCAGTTTCTATTTTAACAGCTTGGTCGCTTCCACTGCCAAGTATTTTGTTTGGGGTTAAAAAAAAAAAACAAAAGTTTACCTTTTGGCAAATAATCTTGACAAATTTCCTGCCCGCAAAATCGAACACTGAAGCCACGATAGATCGAATGAAATTTGTCCCTTTGTAAATGGCAGTCTGAGATATTATTATTATTATTATTATTATTATTATTATTATTATTATTTATTTAATTTTTTTTTACTATCACAGTCATCCTATTCGACTGGGTGGTCTTTATGGTGTGGGGTTCCGGGTTGCATCCTGCCTCCTTAGGAGTCCATCACTTTCCTCACTGTGTGAGCTGTTTCTAGTAGCACACTTTCCTGCACGAGTCCTGGAGCTACTTCGGTATCCAGTTTTTCCAGATTCCTTTTCAGGGATCTTGGGATCGTGCCTAGTGTTCCTATGATTATGGGTGCAATCCATTGGCATATTCCATATCCTTCTTATTTGATTTTCAGGTCTTGATACTTTATTATTATTATTATTATTATTATTATTATTATTATTTCTTGACAGAATGGCCATCTGGATGGCGTTGAGTTTATATTACAGTTTCTTATTCTCTCGATCCCAGCTAACAGGGGGGGGCACCCCACCCCCCACTTTCCAGTTTTGGCAGTCAATTGCAAATCACCTAAAATTTCTGGAAGACCTCCCGCTGGTATAAATAGGGCATAATTATTGTACCCTTTGGCTTCACTGTCCTTTCATTAAATGGCAGAGAGAACTACCTTAATGTCAAGGAAGAAATTAACTCTGGAAAGCTGTTACATAATTTAACTGCTGATACAAGAAACTCCTTCGGGAGATTGGGAAACCACCATATAAACTCAGCAGCTTCCAGACGGCCATTCTGTTATATGAACTTCGTTCGCAAGACGGTCTTCTTCCGAGATATTATTATTATTATTATTATTATTATTATTATTATTATTATTATTATTATTATTATTATTATTCAAAGATAAACCCCTCTTCATATGGAACAAGCCCACAGGGGCCACTAACTTGAAATTCAAGCCTCCGAAGAGTATTAAGGTGTTCATTTGCAAGAAATTGCAGAAGACAGCAGGATGTGCAGAAAGAAGAAATCAGTTTCTAGAAGAGATAAAAGATAAACAAATAAATAAATGACCAAAATATGAGGTGAAATGCTTCAGGGCAGCGGATCACTGCACCTCCGCTTGAAATTTCGAGGTTCTAATCGCGCAAAATCACGCAAACCTTTTCTTTTGCGGTCACAGTGAACATTGCTGTTAAGTCTTACAAAGAAGCCTGAATTACGAGGAGTTGGTCAACTCGGCAAGGGAAATGGTAATTAATGATATTTGATTGCAGCAAACTGTAAATTGTCTTGGAAAACTGCGAGATGTTTTTGGAAGGGGGGACGGGCCTGCAAGGTATCACCCCTGTGGAGGGAGAATGTGTGTGTGTGTGTGTGTGTGTGTGTGTGTTCTTGTGTGAGCTTAGCAAAGGCTGAAACCCAACTGAACTCGACCTCGGAAAAGCTCATTGTCAAGAGTCACCCGAGATCTTGCTTTTGGTATAACTACATACAGAAGACTTAGTCTAAAGCAAGTCAATAATGACGAATTTAACACACAAAAAGAATATGTAAAATTCCGTACATTCAAAAGCGAGGTCCGAGGCCTTGCCTACTGTCACACCTGCCAAAAAGTCTGTTTGTTGTATTTTCTCTCTCTCTCTCTCTCTCTCTCTCTTTCTTTGGGCATTTGGACGCGGGCAACGGAACGCCAGGGAAGAGAATTTGCTTGGAAATCTCTGTCCCGTGGAGGGAAGCAGCCTCGATCTATCTAAATGGTGATGAGGAATCGCTTGCTATTGACACCCCGTGTTTGAGGGAGATAAGAGCCTCCGAAGGTTGATGATGGGACGCGATTGGAAACCGTCAAAACCCTCTCTTTCCCCCCCCCTCCCTTCACTTCCTTCTCTGCCGGAGGCTGGAAGGAAACCGTTCCCCTTCCCCTATGGGTCGCTGGGCTGGCTGGCTGGACGGCCCGTTCAGGAAGAGAGAAAACGACGTGTCGGGTTTCTGTCGCCAGATAACGCCCTAAGAACGTGTCCCTGAATTATCGAGGAGTGGGAATATGGTGGCTGGGAAGTGCCACCTTTGTTTGCGGGCTTTTTTTTTTTTCTTTCTATCCACTTCTTTACTTTCGTTTTTCGCTTCGGTGACGAAAAAACAAAAATGTGATTAGAAATGCAGTTTGTGCGTCCCTCTCAGTCGATCCTTCGTCGATAACTGGTGTTTGGTGAATGATATTTTAAGCTCTTGCTGCGTGCGCCCACATACCCACGTAACAATGTAAACACAGGTGTACATACACACACACACACACAACTGGAACCGCTGCATTTCATTAGTTCCTGTTGGCTCTTGATATATATATATATATATATATATATATATATATATATATATATATATATATATATAGATATATATATATATAGAGGAAATTAGGATAGAGTTGATGTTCCAGGCGAATTCCAGGCCGCCATCTCAATTCTCAATAAACCAGCCGCCTCGTTTAGGAATGGAATTAACTGTACGACTCGTGGTTGAAGAAGCGAATTTGGGAGGTCAAAGGTCATTAATGTAATTTTAGTTCTACTGCAAGGGTATCTTTGCTAATCAATAAATACTTAAAAGTATTTATATGTAATTCGATTGCAGTGGGTCCAGCTGAGAGAGAGAGAGAGAGAGAGAGAGAGAGAGAGAGAGAGAGAGAGAGAGAGAAATGACTGACGTGAGAGATCACTTTTTCCGTCAAAATATTTATCAAAAGGATTAAAAACTGGAGGGTCTTCGCACAGGGGAATTGTACCATTCACCAGTTTTAACTCTCTCTCTCTCTCTCTCTCTACACACACACACACACACACACACACACACACACACTCCCTAATATGTATAATATGAATATATATATATATATATATATATATATATATATATATATATATATATATATATATATATATATATATATATATATTATATATATATATATATATATGTATGTATAAATATATATTTGATTGATATTCTCTCTCTCTCTTTGCCACCTCACACACACAAACACAAACGGCACATATGTAGGTATATATATATATATATATATATATATATATATATATATATATATATATATATATATATATATATATATATATATATATATATATATATATTTCTCTGTCAGGTACTTCTCTCTCTCAGTTTCCATTAAAAAAAAATGCACTCTACTTTCCTAATTATATGCAGTGGATCCTTTTCAAAGGCCATTCCCATTTATCAGATAGCAAACTTAATCCCCCCCCCTTTTTTTTTTTTCTGAGATAACATTTAACCCCCGAAAAAGGGGTGGCCGCGAAACTTAATGTTATCTGTGCTGATCTCATTACTTGAATGACGTCGCCATATTAAAGTTTCATCAACTCAGATTATGCATACTTATATATATAATATGTACATATATGTATATATATAATATGCAAACTATATATATATATATATATATATATATATATATATATATATATATATATATTTATACATACATACATGTTATATATATATACATAATTATATCATATATATATATATATATATATATATATATATATATATATATATACTGTATATATATATATATATATATATATATATATATATATATTCTCATATATATATATATATATATATATATATATATATATATATATATGTATATATATATATATATATATATATATATATATATATATATATATATATATATATGCATATATATATACAAGGTGTATTGATCAAGAGGGTCATCTAATTATTTAGGTAAAGTTATCAGATCTGGCGTCTCAAATAATAGGGTCACCTACGCCCTACCGAAAATCTTGGGTCTTCTCGCTTAGAAATAAAACACACTGTTCTTATTTTTTAGAGCTTTACTGAATCAGATATGAAGAATAAAAGGAATGAAATGAATGAAAAACGCAAAAAAAAAAAAAAGCTTGGTGAGACATAGGAGACGTCGCAGTGAACAAGGTCATCGAAGCTGTCCTCCCAAAGTTTCGGGAAATTCGTGGAAGAAGAGTGGCCCAACCCACCAGCCCCCCTCCCCCCCCAGGGGGTGTTACCCACAGCATGACCTGAAACGGCTGCGAGAGCAATTAAAATGCGACTGTCAAATCCCCTTTCTATCTCTGGCGCGCTCATATATGGCGTTTTTTGACGTCCCAGATAATACGCAAACGGTCCATTAGGCGGCGAGTGCGCGTTGGCAAATAATTAAACAAGTTACTCCTTCCGACCTCCATAAAAAACGGCTCATAAAAAACGGGCGGTAAACATTGCGTCACAGAATTTTAAAGAGCCGCAAATGATTACAATCAAGGTCTACAGATTTTGCGAAATTGCCCGCGCATGTGCGCAATGTCTTCTACAGGCAAACGGCCTAAAATAATTGGAAATTAAATAGCAAATGAGAGAGAGAGAGAGAGAGAGAGAGCAGCGAGTAATTGCATTGGGCAAAATGCAATGAAT
>NC_089789.1:43168605-43181105 GCF_040412425.1 Macrobrachium rosenbergii | reverse complement strand
CCCCTCCCCTCCCTCTGCTCCCCTCCATCAATGAGAGATCACTAAAGATGACCTATTGCCGGAAAAAGACTAGAAGTCAGAAAGCATTAATAATAATAATAATAATAATACACATAATAATAATAATAATAATAATAATAACAATAATAATTTTAACGTGAAATTATGGCTGAGAGATTGATAGTCTCTCCCGTACCATTTAGCATTTCTCTCTCTCTCTCTCTCTTCCTCGTCCGCTTTTCGGTCACTGGGGCCGAAAATGATCATGAGAAATGACCGAGAATTTTTTTTTTTGGTAACAACAGCAATAACAAAAACAAAAACAACAACAATAATAATAATATTGATGAAAATATTTATAATTGTGATGATATTAATATTTATGTTAATTGCATGGACAACAATAATTACAACCTATGTTGTATTTTTATAAATTTGAATTTCAGTCCGTGTAATCTACTTGGCCGAATATAACTTAAATCATTCAAAAATTCATAACTTTATTTTTCAAACAATCTTAACCAATTTATCCACATGTAATCCAATAAACTCAGCCTAATATAGTTTAACCTAACCTTATTAACACAGACTTAAAAAATTCACAGCTATTTTTCAAACAGTCTTAACCAAAATTCACAACTATTTTTCAAACAATCTTGAACACTTTAACCTCATCCAACCCAATAAACCTAACTAATATAGGCTAATCTAACCTCACTAGAAAAATTCCTAAATTTCATTTTGAGCAATCTAGCTGGCCTACTATAACCTAACTAACCTAAACTTAAAACCAGTTGTTGATTTATTTTTAAACAAACATGACCTGATGTAACCTTACCTAACCTAACCAACTGGAAGTGCCTCTTGCAATTTTTCTTTCAAACAAACAAACAAACCTGATGTAACCTTACCTAACCTAACCAACTGGAAGTGCCTCTTGCTGAAATTGTAAATTTTTCTTTCAAACAACCTAGCCTCAAACAAGCCTGACCTGGTGTAACCTTACCTAACCTAACCGACTGGAAGACCCCTTGCTGAAATTGTAAATTTTTCTTTCAAACAACCTGGCCTCAAACAAGCCTGACCTGGTGTAACCTTACCTAACCTAACCGACTGGAAGACCCCTTGCTGAAATTAAAATTTTCTTTCAAAACAACCTGGCCTGTAACCTGACCTGGTGTAACCTTACCTAACCTAACCGACTGGAAGACCCCCTTGCTGAAATCATAAATATTTCTTTCAAACAACCTAACCTGACCTAATCTAAGCTAACCCACTTTCTTTTTTTAACAAAAGCCAATCTTCCACTAAAGCTCTCCAGATCTCTGATGTCTCTCTCATATGGAAAAAGCCCGCAGTGGCCACTGACTTGAAATTCAAGCTTCCAACGAACATGGAGTTCGTTTGAAAGAAGTTATAGAAGATAATAGAAAATACAGACAGACGAGATCAGATATCAGAAAAGGAAATGGGGAAATTAAAAACCAGATAAAAATACAAATGAATCAAAATTCAAGGTGAACTGTTTTAGATAGTAATGCTTTGCATCTTCTAGCGTCAGAAAAACCCTGGAATCCTAAGTTCTGATGCAGAGTTATGGAGGGGCAGCATTGATAAGTAGACCTGATCTAATTCCGGTCCTCATATCCAATCATTCTAGCAATATTTTTCATGCTGAGATCTGGAAGACCTTATCTAACCTAAGTTTAAACTTTACACCCTTCACAGAACTTAGAAGTTTGCCCATATTTACATGATGGAATCCAGAAGGCAGCTAATCAGACATATATACGCAATGGCTACTAAAAATCCAAGAACATTAGGTAGCCAATTTAGCAAAAAAAAAAAAAAAAAAAAAAAGACAGCTTAGCCTAACCTTATTCACTCAAAAAATCCAAGAAATTTGATCACGGTAATATTTTGACATAAATTCGTTTTATTCCTTGAATCAACGAGGCTCTAGCCTAGCCACATGACAACCTAAGGCCTTAACGTATCATTTTAAGCTGAGAACCTCTCCTCTCATAAAAAACGCAACTAAACCTTTGTTGCGCGGTCTGATTCCCACCAGTCGTCGACCGGGACAGGTTCCTCATACATAAATAGACATAGCCTTTCCTATAATGCCATGTCCTGACCTAATCAGATCTTACCTACCTAATCTCACTTAGGGCGACGTGCCCTGCCCTGGCCGGGGGGAGGGGCCTGGACCCTCCAAAAAGACGGTAATCTGTCTCAGTCGGCGACTGGCTGGAATCAGGCCGCGCAACTAAATAAAGTTTTACCAAAACAATGTTAATGATAAAGACAAACGTGGCTAAAGGTGACGTTTTCATCGTTATTCATCTATGACAAAGACGGCCAAGTCGTTGGCTTTTTTTTTTTTTTTTTTTTTGTATCAGGGACATCGAAAACAAACACCTTTGCCGCAGGAAATAACTTTAGCCTGAACACTCACCAAAAAAGAAAGTCTTCACAGCGGCAAAACAGAATTCTGAAGTGCCTTCTTTTCCCCCGCCGCGAATTCTCGACACAGCCAACGGGACGATATTATTCATCGCACAACGAAGTAAAGTGTAACAAACAAAGAAAAATAAATATAAATCCCCGCCGCGACATTGATCGTCAAAGAGCTGCCTTGCTCAGGAGCTGACGACAGTGGTTCGTTTACATATGACGTCACGCGGCTCTGCAGGTGCGTCGTCTGCTACAAAGGATGAGCTAGCTCGTCTCAGACGTTTTCATTCGCATTATTATTTTCGATTCAGTTAAAAGCAATGTAATTGTTTACGCGTGGTATCATATGAAAAAAGATATTTCTCAACTGCCATATAAATAATATTGAAACCACTTACGGGGTCTCAGCAAGATTTTTCATGGATTTTTTTTTATAATTTTTAATTTTTTTTATCAACAACGAGAATGTTTGCAAAACACATCATCTTCGTTTATCTCTGCGTCTAATTAAAAACTCTGAGTCATTCTTTCACAGTCTTCAATGAATTGTATTTGGTTTTTATTTATTGCACTCCTATCAGTTTTTCATACTTTTCATATATATTACTTTGCATATTTATTCCTCATTTTCAAGCATTCTCTTCATTGTCTTCAGTAATGTCCAGTTTGTATTTACTATATTCAAATATGCATTCTGTTTTATTTATTAACTGTTACTGTTTCAGCAATGACTTTCCTCAGTGATTATACCAATTTGTTCAACCCGACCACTGAACCACATTTCCAAATTCTCGTGTTCACCTGAAGGATTTAGTCCCGAATGAGCAATAGATATTGGAGCAAGTGAAAAGATAATGACAAAACGTAATGCCATGGTTCTGTCTACAAGGAGAGCCATTACAAAGCCGAATCATTGCATTAATAGCGCAGTGCCCCATTATCCTTTGTAGAGCACACGCAAGTCGTTCTTTGAACATTTTGAAGCTGCTCAAAGCCTGAGAATTTCCACACGATCATATTACAAAAGGAAATGGAATATGAAGGAGTTGGGAGACCAATTCACTCTCTCAGTGGCCTTGAACTTTTCTTTGGGCTTCGACTGCCCACACTTGGTTCCAAGAGGCCGCTTCGCCTCGAAAACCGAGACGAAAGTGAACTACACTAATTACAAATTGCAGAATTCCCGTTCATCTTCCCAATTTGTATCCAGAGATTACATATTTAGAACTCGATACTTTTTCCTCTTCTTGTTGCACAACCGATAGACTTTAGAGCCTGCGGTTCATCTTCGTTGCACTTAAGTGAACTGTCAAAACTAGTTTGCAGTGAAGTTACAAAAACCTCAACTGTTCCCTCTCTGCGTACTGTGGAACTTTTTTTTTTTTCATTATGGCTGATGGCAATAAACTTTAAAAATTGCCCGTGATTCCCAGCTCGTCTTTTTTTTTCTAATGTTGTTTGATCTCTTGTTTTTCATTTCTCAATTCTCCTTTGAAATTCCATTTCAGAGATTGCTTTGTAAGCTAATGGCCTATAAAGTTTGTTCCTTATGAGGGTGTCTTCATTTCTTAAAACTAATTACAATCTTACTGCTATAAAAGGCTTTGTGTATCCATGTACGTTTATTTCTGTTTAATTAAGAACTGGCACTTATTCATGCATGCAAGACAAAGATATAACTGCCCAGTCTTTGGGATGGCACACAACCTTCTTGGGAAAGGTACTTGCCCTCTCTTGTATTACTGTAACGTAAGTGATGGTTGGCTAAGGTCCTTGGAATTGGCAAGTCTGCCGAATAAATAATGACGCTCTTGGCATCAGCCGCCCAAAGCTTACTTCTTCAAGTTTTCATGTTTAAGAGGAGGTACTGAGTCCAAGAGGCTATTCAGCTTCAAGCTTTTCTCAGTCTCAGATGAAGCCAAGCGATACCATTGATTCAGACATAACTATTGAGAAATTGTAGTTTTTTCAGAGACATTTCTGTCACTGAAGGGTTGTGTGTCCTTCTCATAACTAAGGCTGAGAAATGTCGTTTTTGTCCAGAGACAACAAAGTCATTCTCATAACTATTGAGAATTGTATATTTTTTCAAATCCAAAGTCACTAAAGGGTTGTATTGACCCTTCTCATAATACTCTTAACCATTTTTTGACAATCCAATGTCACTGAATTATTACATAATTCTGGTTTTTCAAGACACCAAAGTCACTGAACCACTGACTCATAACAGTCACTGAAGGCTCAAAGACATTGTCCTTCTCATAACAGTCACTGAGCTTCAGACTGTAACATAGTGACACAGTCACTGAAGGGTTGTATTATCCTTCTCATAACTATTGAAAGTCAGAGACTCCAAAGCGTTGTAATGCTTCAGACAGTGACAAAGTCATGTTTTTGTCCAGAGACTCCAAAGTCACTGAAGGTTGTATTGTCCTTCTCACAACAAAGTGAATTTTTTCCAGAGACAGGCAGTCACTGAAGGTTTGCATGTCACCGAAACTCATAACTAAAAGCAACTGAAGTTTTTCCAGACACAACAAGTCACTGAAGGGTTGGTCCCTTCTCATAACAGACAGACAGTTTTTGTCCAGAGACAATCCAAAAAGTCACTGAAGGCATCATAACACGTTTTTTGTAACAATCCAAAGTCACTGTCCTTCTCATAACTAACAAAGTCACTATTTGACAGAGACAATCCAAAGTCACTAAATGTTGTATTAAAGTCCTTCTCATAACTATTGAGTAAAATGTATGTTTTTGTCCAAAGGCAAAAGTCACTGAAGGCAATCAGACAGTAACAGTCACTGCTTCAGACAGCAACAAAGTCAGCTTCAGACAGCACAAAGTAACACAGTCACTGAAGGCTTCAGACAGTAACAAAGTCACTGAAGGCTCCAGACAGTAACAAAGTCACTGAAGGCTTCAGACAGTAACAAAGTCACTGAAGGCTTCAGACAGTAACACAGTCACTGAAGGCTTCAGACAGTAACACAGTCACTGAAGGCTGTAGATAGTGACACTTCCAGTCACTGAAGTTCAGACAGGGAAAAGAGAGAACTGAAGTGGGTAGACAAGGAAGATAAAAAGGACACAGTAAATATATGAGCTGAAGTACAAGAATCTAAAGGTGGAACTGAGAAATATTGATTAAAGAGACTGAAGAAGATAACGGAAGAAGGTCAGGTCAAGTAATGCCTGCAGTGCACCACATCAGCTGCAACTGACGTCACAAACTCCCCTATGGGGGACTGCAACACTGTTCGGCCAGGTATGTGAAATCACATTGTAAAAACTGCCACAGTAAGAACCATTACCATTTTGTTCAATCCATTTCAAGAAAAATGAGGAATATGGTTATATTTGGCCTCTTATTCATCATGTTATTAGGAAATGTATGGAAAATGAGACACGTATTCATATTTGGCCCCCTTATTTATTATTATGTAATTAGGAAATGTATATTAGGACAATAATCAAACTGACAATGGTTTCTTAATTATGGCTTAATGGGGTGAATTAAAACTTGTTTTTCTTTGTATGTTTAGACGTCTTTGGGATGTTTAATCGAATCAAAGAGATGCTTTACATTTTTTTTTATATTATATGGAATGTTGGCATTACTTCAATTGCGCTTTCTCCAAAAAGTCAGTCATTAACAATGGAAATAATTTATAGAACCAAAGTGGCTATTGAATTAGTTCTCTTTGAAATCAAAATTGACTCCCATGACATACAAAATTAGCAATTTACAAGTGGAAAGACATTTCAAGGTCAAACTGATTTGCTGTTTTACAAGTTTACATTTTATCTCTGGGAATTTTTCCTAAAAAATGTTCACACTTATCACCTGAAAAATTCATTCATTATATCATTATAAGTTTACATTTTATCTCTGGGAATTTTTCCTAAAAACTATTCATATTTATCACCCGAAAAATTCATTCATTATATCATTACAAGTTTATTTTATCCCTGAGAATTTTTCCTAAAAAATGTTTTCATTTATCACCTGGAAAATTCACTCATTATATCATTACAAGTTTACATTTTACCTCTGGGAATTTTTCCTAAAAAATGTTTACATTTATCACCTGAAAAATTCATTCATTATATCATTACAACTTTACATTTTATCTCAGAGAATTTTTCCTAAAAAATGTTCATATTTATCACCTGAAAAAATCACTCATTATAACATTACAATTTTACATTTTATCTCTGGGAATTTTTCCTAAAAAATGTCCATACTATCATCTGAAAAAATCACTCATTATATCAATACAATTTTACATTTTATCTTTGGGAAATTTTCCTAAAAATAGTAAGCATTCATCACCTGAAAAATTCATTCATTATATCATTACAACTTTATATTTAATTTCTGTGAACTTTCATTATATCATTACAGGACATCATGATTACCTGAAGGAACTATAACAAAAAAATAGGCTGGCAGACATCTACCATTTTCTTGCAAGTTCTAAAACCCGATATACTGAATGTCTAGATCTCCGAGTCCTTTTTCCAAGCAGCGCCTCCTCAGGTCTTGAATGGAATCGCCGTCTGGCTCCGATTTGTCGAAAGTCAGAGACCGCAAAGGCCGAACCATGAGCGAGTCGATTATACGCTTTATTCTATGTTCTGAGGATGGACAGAAATGGCAGATATTAGGACTCGCTGTACTTAATCCACACAACCACTTGCTAAACACTCATTATATTTTACACATATGAAAAAATGATCTACTGGTTTTTAAACGATGAAATTTCCGCACATTTTGTGGGATTACTGCGGCAGAAGATATGATCCCCTTTTGGCGAGGGGATGAAATGGGATCGTATCAAAAGTTTGTTGACACTGTAACACACCTGCTGACAAGAAAACGTACAAATCTGTGGTGCCCTCTGGACGGTTCATGGGGACTGTTCTGTTTATGACTTGGGCAAGACGATCCCCACTGAGCTCTTGCATCTGGTAGGTTAATTTCAGTTCCTTTGCTGATTCCTCGAGAGAGATAGGACAGAGGCTCTCTAAATCTTGTTCTTCAGCATCGGAAGTGTCATACCTGCAAACGTCCATTGCTGGGGGGGCGGGGAGAAACAGACTAAAACATTCTTTACAGATGGTATGGTAGTGATGGTTTATACAAGAACACAAAGTAATGACTGAAAATAATATTCACAAAAAAAAAGCCTTATAACCAAACAGTTGCCTTCTTCTGTTATGTAACATTTGAAACGAAGTCTAAAGCATTTTACTTTGTTATATTGTTTTATTAACATTAGTAGAAGCCTAGATTTTAGGTTTTTCTTGTTAACATACCGATTAAGAGGGTAACTACAGAGAACAATAGAAAAAATGATCACAAATTGAACTGATTTTCATTAGAACAACTTTCATCTTCACTTCACATATGCGAGAGAGAGAGAGAGAGAGAGAGAGAGAGAGAGAGAGAGAGAGAGAGAGAGAGAGAGAGAGAGAGAGAGACCTATATACACATGCTCGCGTATTCATCATGTTTAAGAGCGCTTTCTTTTCAGAGTATTTTCAAAATTGCTGCACGTGACTCACGAGGTAATTGCCAAATACCAAGCACTGGGAAACTAAAATGTTAGTAGAGTTATGGCTAAAGTCTTTAGTGCTTTAAAATATGAAGATAATGTGGAATATACCTGCTTACCTAACTGATCCAATGGATGCCACACCCGTCCTGAAAACTCTGGGAAGTCAGCTAAATAGATAATCAGGTCAAACTCTGTACGAATGCTGTGTTGATTGGCAACTTGCAGTGTTACATTCAGCTCAGAAAGATCTCTCGGTACTTCGCAAAATTTAATGGTTGCGGGCTGTAATTTTGATAGCAAGGATGGCAGGACAAAAAGGGACTCGGTTTTACTGATCAGCATTCCATCCCTTGCAACCTTGTCTTTCAATCGTGAGGCAAGTGATTTCAAAACCTTTCTGTCCAGTCTAGTTTCAGCACACGGTATCAAAAGATTATCCACGAATCTCTCCAGGCTGAGGTCCCACGCCAACATATAGAAATCATGAATATCATCTATGAACTCGTACAGGACATTTCTTTCAGTGCTGTAAAGTATTCCTGGTACATAGAAAATAACTTCCAATAATTCCTGCGACAGAATAACGTTTCCCTCGCGTTCATCTTCAGGGCTCAGGAGTCCTACAGACCGCAGAACAAGCTCAAAACTGTTTCCTCCTTTTTGCCTCGTACTTGATAAGATGATGTCATCACAGACCACCCCCGCAACTGCAAATTCCTGCATACTTCTGTGCGTGTAGCAGTATACCTTTTCAAAATCGAGATGCTTCCTTGTCAGTTTGATACTGAAATAGGATGACATGATGGCATCAAATTCCTGCAATACCTCTGTACATCTTATCTCTGATTTAAATTTTTCTACATCTCTCTCAGACCATTCATATTTTTTCTGAATGTAGTTTTTCAGAGACCATTTTTCGTACAATTCATCAAATTCCTCCAGTGATTCACGAGGAGACCCCTGTCTTGTTGGAGATTCTCCTAACCATATGCTTTTTCAACTGTAGGTAAAGTGATGTCCTGGAGCTTAATTCACGCCTGATATCTGGACATTCAATGTAAAGAAGAACGAAAAGGTTAAAAAACAGAGGCGTTTGCAGAATTGCACTAGTTGCCGTGTCCATTTCATTTATTTTCTGAAGCAGTTCTCTTTTCAGTTCTTCCTGTTTGATGGCATTATCCTTCACCAGATAACCAAAGAGTTTTTCTGTGAGTAATTCCAGATCCTGTTTTTTAAGACCTAAAAGTCTCAGGTTGATACTGACACGTTTTCCTTTGTTCACAATTTCAGTTAGTCTCAAAGTATTCCCTGGACGCGTTGTAACAACAATCTTCAAACCTCGACAATTAAGTGCTAAAAAATCTTCAAAGAGTTTTTCTGAACATTGATTGGCTTCATCATAGCCGTCACATAAAACTAGACATTTTGAAGCAATGATTGACGACTTTACAAGCTTGAACGTAAACCTAGCTACAGTCCGTGGAAGCAATCCTTTTAGGTAGTCATCGAAGTTGTCATGTCTATGATCTCTGAATTGCATGTAGAGGACAGTTTGGAAGGAGGAGAGTCCTTTCACATCTTCCTTGTCCTTGTGCCAACTCTCTACAATGGAACAAAGAATTGTGGTCTTTCCTGAACCTGCGTCACCAGATAAAATCACCACTTCAGGTTCTTTTCCATTTGGGGTCTTGTTGATGAGGATTTCTTCTTGACCTACAATTTTGCCACGATGACGTCCAAGAGACTCCTTATTTTCCTCCATCCTAAGTGAGACCATAATGTCGCGTGGGTCAGTAATAGCATACTGAGCTAGCCAGTCAAAGGGCACAATCTTACAGAGGCAACTATAAAGAGACAGAAGTTCGTCTCGAGATTGCCTTAGTATATCTTCAGAAAGTTCACTCCCAAAATTCTCAATTTCTTCTCGTAAACTTTGTAAGCTCCTTGTGTCTGAGGGATCATACTTCTCACGGATCTCTGTTAGCAGGTTTGGGACAGCAATTCGGATCTCCGATTTAAGTTGGTCTATTTCTGCACTATGACGGACGAAGAGATCTTTGGTTATATCCAGCGTTTCCTCAAGAATTTGTTGAAATGCTCTGAGTTTCTCTTCTAATTCTATGTTTGACATCTCAGCTTGTTCATGGGAAACAAAATTCCTCTCATCTCTAATTCTTTTCACTAATGCTTTCAATTCATCACCAGGGTCATTCACCCCTTTGACCCAGAGAGACCGACATATTTTATACAGCAATGTGACGTTCAAATCTTCTGGAAGTTTATCATTCAGATCTCTTGTGTCCTGGTGGCTGAAAGGAGATCTTCTAGTGCTAAGTGGTATCCCATTGTCGACGAGAATTTCGAGGATAGTCTTGCGTTGTTCATGGAGAAAAGAAAAACTGCATATTTTGAACAACACCTCCTTTCCCCAGCGCGTCACAAAGAAGTGATATTTGAGAAATCTTAGTTCACCTGCAGAAATATTTGTATCTGACGAAGCCATGTTGTGTATTAGCACCGAGGCACCATGGCACAAACTAGCAACCTATACTTATTCACCCATAATTACTCAAGGTGCAATGGCACTGGGATTAGCAGATTTTTTTTATTGATGAAAATTGTAGTACCAAAAAAAGCCTTTGAAGTTGATGCTGATAATGCAGAGTATGGCGTTTTACAACAGAATGTAAGCTATTTAGATGTAAAACTTTGCTTCACAAGTAAACCTGAAAAAGTAAGACAAGTTAAGAGCAGGACATATAATGACAAAAACATCAGTAATGACGACAACGGTAGAAGCAGTATCAAAACTTTACTATTAATAATGAGATCAACAGAAACGTTTCAGATCAATCAAATATTGCAAAACCCAATAAAGTAACTGCTAATCACTAGGCACAAACTGTCCTGGTCGAATTCAGGGAAATCTAACTGGGTCGAAAGTTCCAGAACTGTTTATTAACTGTGATGGTGATGTCCTTAGTGAGAATAGGCCTAATAGCCTATGGGCATTTCACTCCACGTTTAGATTTGCCTTCGCCTAGCCCGGGGTTAGGTTATCCTGACACCACCAGCCTTAATAGGAGTACCTGTACTTGACTTGTGCTAGAGTCGAATCTGGTTGTCCCGAGCCTCTCTTATATTACCTATGGGTACATTCAGAGTAAAAACAATTTGAACTCGAAGTAGCACCTATGTCTGTGTTTGTCAAAGAATACTATGAGAGCGAGCGACCGGATTTGGATGAAATTTAGAATGATTAAACCTCAGCAGATTGGTGAGTAATTACATTTTAGAGAAAAAAAAAACAAATTAATCATAATAACGGAAATCTAAAGAGGTAAAGAAGCTAAGCATGGAGTGCATTGCTAATAGACTGATTTATATATATATATATATATATATATATATATATATATATATATATATATATATGTGTGTGTGTGTGTGTAAATGTATATATGTATGTATGTCTATATATATATGTATATATATATATATATATATATATATATATATATATATATATATATATATATTATATATATGTGTGTGTGTGTAAACAAAATCTATATATATATATATATATATATATATATATATATATATTATATATATATATCTATATATAACATATATATATGTATGTATGTATATGTGTGTATGTCTGTGTGTGTTAGAGAAACTACAGACCAAAATGATTTCCACATTACATGTGTGTAGAGGCAAAAAAAAAAACTGTCATTCACTGGGAAAAACCAGTAAGATACGAAAACCCAAAAGATCAATTGATAAGCGAGCACCTGTGAAAGGTACAGTCTACTTGTGACGAAGGACGGTTGGGAGAGTCATTCACAGACGTTTGTCACTTTTTTCGTTCTTTTCAGTTAACCGGTTTCTGAGTAACGGGTGCACAGAGCGCTCACATTTTTTTGGGTTTTTCAACCCTCGTGTATTTTGCGGTTTTGGAATATAATGAAAAAACCTTCAGCGCAACAGCAGAAATCAACTTGAAAAACCAATCGTTCTTCTCTGAATATCGCTTGGGAATGTTCTCGGACGCGATGAACTTTGCAGACACAAAAATAAACAAGAATACGAGGGGCAACTTGTCGCATGGCATTTTTTCACCGTTAGTTTGTGCATTTTTATCTGCCGGAATCACTTTTTTACAACACTCATCGTTCCGAAGGATGAATCTTTTGCTTACCCTACGTGGTTTAAAATGGGAACGGGTAGGCCTACACTGCGCCAGCACTGATCTCCAACCGCTCCTCCGGCGTCACCAACACTGCACAGATGACAAGACTGTGGCCAGGATTTATAGTAGAATAGTGGCGTGACTAAGGGGAGGGCGGGGCCCTGACATCCTCTGAGCGGGTCTGGTCTGGTTAATTCTAGATTTTCTGACAAAGCTCGCAGGGATCCACTGTAAATCTGCTGTCTTAGCTTCATAAATGACTGAGACGTTTGGGCTTA
>NC_089789.1:43138605-43163605 GCF_040412425.1 Macrobrachium rosenbergii | reverse complement strand
TCTCGAATCTCAGCAATGCTTTGTTGTCTGTTTCGATTCTCAGTAATGCTTTCTCGAATCTCAGCAATGGTTTGTTGTCTGTTTCGAATCTCAGTAATGCTTTCTCGAATCTCAGCAATGCTTTGTTGTCTGTTTCGAATCTCTGCTTTCTCGAATCTCAGCAATGGTTTGTTGTCTGTTTTCAGTAATGCTTTCTTCAGCAATGCTTTGTTGTCTGTTTCGATTCTCAGTAATGCTTTCTCGAATCTCAGCAATGCTTTGTTGTCTGCTTCGAATCTCAGCAATGCTTTGTTGTCTGTTTCGAATCTCAGTAATGCTTTGTTGTTTGTTTTGGATCTCAGTAATGCTTTGTTGTCTGTTCCGAGTCTCGGTAATGCTTTGCTGACTGTTTCAAATCTCAGGAATGCTTTTCTGTCTGTCGCAGATCTCAGTAATGCTATGTTGTCCGTTTCAATTCTCAGTAATACTTTGTTGTCTGATTCAATTCTCAGTAATACTTTGTTGTCTGTTTCAATCTCAGTAATACTTATTTGTCTATCTCGGTTCTCAGTAATGCTTTGTTGAGCGTTTCGAGTTTTTTTTTAATGCTTCGATGTCCGCTTCAAGTTTTAGGAATGCTTCACTGATTTTATAGTTTCAGCGATGCTCGCTCTCTGCTCCGAGTTTCAGTAATGCTTTGCCTTAAAAATCGACAGGCCAGAAAAGTTAATAATCCTTATTTTATGAATGTTTATTAAAAAAAAATGAGTGGGTGAGAAAAAGACCTAATCTATTTGTTTACATTTTTATTTTACATCAAAAGACTACAGCTGTTTCACTCTGGTGCTTCCCAGTTACGCATATATTATATATATATATATATATATATATATATATATATATATATATATATATATATATATATATATATATATATAATGTATGTATGTTTGTATTTAGTAAAGACATTGTTAGAAAGTGTACAGCATCTGTGTTTCCATCAACGTTTTTGATAATGTTTAATGGGCCAGTTTCGATTTTATAATCGTCCCAAAGCAGTGGTGACACAAGAACGTGTTTCCCGTTCCCCTTTGAACATCTTGTAGGTGAAACCGTTTGCAGCGAGTGGCCAGGTCAAAAGGCGCTCGCCCCAAATCGCCAGATAAAAACATCTGCACCAAGTCGCCAGACACGTTGGCACCAAGGCACCAGATAAAAACGTTTGCACCAAGTCGCCAGACAAAAACGTTTGCACCAAGTCGCCAGACAAAAACGTTTGCACCACGTTGCCAGACAAAAACGTTTGCACCAAGTCGCCAGACAAAAACGTTTGCACCAAGTCGCCAGACAACAGAGTTTGCACCAAGTCGCCAGACAAAAACGTTTGCACCAAGTCGCCAGACATAAGAGTTAGCACCAGGGCACCATATAAAAACGTTTACACTAAGTCGCCACACAAAAACGTTTGCACCAAGTCACCAGACAAAAACGTTTGCACTAAGTCACCATACAAAAACGTCTGTGTCAAGTTGCCAGACGAAAACATTACCATTAAGTTGTCAGACAAAAACGTTTGCGACAAGTTGTTAGACAAAAACATTTGCACGAAGTCGTTAGACAAAAATGTTTGCACCAAGTCGCCAAACAAAAACATTCTCACAAGTCGCCATGCAAAAAAAAAATAGCATCAAAGTACCAGAAAACAAGTTTGCAACAAGTCATTATACAAAAATGTTTGCACCAAGTCTCCAGACCAAAAATGTTTGTGCCAAGTCGCCAGATAGAAACATTTGGACCAGATTGCCATACAAAAATGTTTGCAACAAGTTACCATGCAAAAATGTTTGCATCAAGTCGCCAGAAAAATATTTTGCACCAAGTCGCAAGACAAAGATGTTTGCACCAAACAAAAACGTTTGCGCCAAGTTACTAGACAAAGACATTTGCACTAAATCTCCAGATAGAAACATTTGAACCAATTCACCAGACAAAAAAGTCTGCACTAAGTCACCAGACAAAAACGTCTGTACCAAGTCGTCAGGTAAAAACTTTTGCACAAAGTCGTCAGGTAAAAACGTTTGCACAAAGTCGCCAGACAAAAAACATTCTCGCCAAGTCGCCAGACAAAAAAGTTAGCACCAAGTCACAGACAAAAACGTTTTCAGCAAGACGCCAGACAAAAAAGTTAGCACCAAGTCGCGAACTAGAAACATTTGCACCAAGTCGCCTCTATTGACGGCAAAACGGATGCCAAGCTTGTCTGTGCTTGTGTGATGCCAAATCGCACCAAATTTGAGGACAAAAAAGAGACGGGCACTTGATACAAGTTTAGCACAAGGATGGGAAAGGGTTCCACGAAAACACGTTTGTGTGACAAGTAAAAACACTGGCGAGTCGATGCGAGAACCATCTCCTCCTCTTCGAATGGAATGAGCGGGAAACGGATTCAACAATTACGCGAGTGAACTAACCTCAGTGTCGTGATGGGTAGTAGTCGCAAGACATGTATATATATATATATATATTTACACAGTTCGTCTTCACTAACATTTCTCTACTCGTGAACGTCAAGACACGGTGTCGCGGGAGCAGGATTTCTGGTTTCTTGCAGCCAAACTTTGTTCCAGTTAGCCAGTATTTGTTTTTTTGTTTTGTTTTTTGTTTTGGTTCTTTTGAGCCAACCTTTGCTCCAAGTGGTCAATAACGTTTGGCGGTTTTGGTGAAAATAATTCTGTGAGGATGCGGTATCATTCTTGTGTTTTTTGCGGGGGAAGGGGGGGCGTGTGTCGAACGTTTCTACAACCATCCAAAACATTTTTCATTATTGCTTCAAGTTCGGCTGCTGCCAGTTGCTAAAAGATCCAGAAAACGCACTCGTGTGACTCCAATTTGAGCTGGTTTGGATTAAGCCGGCCTTATGTCAGCAAGGCTGTTGAGGTGATGTGTTAAAAGCAATAAGAAGCTGGGTCTGGACCTCTGGAATCAGGCCAGCCGACCAAGATGAGGTAAAAGGGGTGAATTTCCTCCCAGATGTAATTGCCTAGCCTCTCTGTCCATACGAAGGGACACTGTAGAGGACCTTCAGTACCACCTACTGTGAGCTGTGCAAGGCACACTGTCGATGTCATTACCGTCCCACAAGTTCGAAGTCAACTGATACCTGTGTGCCTGAAATCAAAAGACATCGAGTTTGCTTTCCAGCCTTCAGTTCCAGTCATTTTTAGGCCAGTTAAGCTTAATAAGAGTGGCAAGGAGTAGCAAATCTGTCTTACAGTCCAGTCTGTCGTAATCGACTGACTCTGGAATTCTCTCATCACCTCTGTTTTCAAGGAGTCACCACCATTCATCCTTTAAGAAGTGGGTCCGTCACATCCCTCTGGATCAAGCCTCGCTCTTTGAGCTTTCCTTGCTTTTCTTGATATCCTTTGGCCTGGGATAGATATGGTCATAATGAAGCCCCTCCTCGATCTCTGTGTACTGAGACAGTGGCCAGATATTGTCCAGACCAGAGGCATTCATGTATATGTAGTACATGTAATCACATCCTCAAAACAATATGCATGGAAAACTGGAACCGAAAGCTGTGTCACATGAACAAGTTTTCTGACTCCTTTGTTTACCTCCAAATAAGCAGATAGTGGTAACAGAGACATAATTGAAGTCGTGAGCGTTCCAGATTACCAGTGGATGAGAAATACTGGCTACTTGGTCGTGAAAGATGCCAGGAAATATGCCTGTGCGACACTGACTTCAGAGCAAACTGTTTAGCACAAGATAGTGTCCAAAAACATAGTTTGTATGACACCACCTTTACAAAACTCATGTTCACAACCTAACCTAACCTAACCTTCCTTTAGGGGAAATGTGGCCATGTGCAAACTTAATGGAGAATGCTGTCGTAATACTTGCATCATAAAAAAATATATTCATTTGACCTCTACAGAAAATGTGTATGTAACATTTTCTCAGCCAGAAAACATGTTTGTGTGACACTACTCTTTGTAAGAAAACGTGTTTATGTGACCCAGTCTTATTCCAGAAAACATATTTGTGTGGCAGCCTTTACAGAAGCCATGTCAATAATTCCCCTTCTTTATAGAAAAAATGTTGTGTGACACCATTTTCGAAGAAAACGTGTTTGTGTGACACCTCATTTACAGAAAACGTCAATTGTGTGACACCTGCTTCACAGAAAATATTTGTGTGACACATACTTTATAGAAAACGGGTTAGTGCGTTACCTCTTTTATAGAAAATGTTTTCGTGAAACACCTTCATAGAAAACTTTACAGAACTCATGTCCATGAGTCGCTTCCTTTATAGAGACCACAATTGTGTGACACCAGTTTCACAGAAAACGTGTTTGTGTGACACCTTCTTTATGGAAAACGTGCTGTGACACAGGTTTCACAGAAAACGAGTTTGTGTGACGCCTTCTTTATGGAAAACGTGATGTGACACAGGTTTCACAGAAAACGAGTTTGTGTGACACCTTCTTTATAGAAAACGGGCTAGTGTGATACCTCCTTTAAAGAAAACATGTTCATGTGACACCTTCATAGAAAATGGGAACTCACCAGCCTTGCAGACCAAGCCAACAGGAAACTAACAGAAGCGTGGGGAGTCTTATAAACAATCCGAGACATCTTTTTTTTTAAGAAAACGAAACTAACACATTAAGTCTTATAAACAATCCGAGACATCTTTTTACCCAAATTTAGGGAATTTGGCGTTAGACTAGAACCAGCCTCTGGGTAGACCTTTCAGACAGACGTGGTAGACGAAAAGCGCAAGAACAACACCTATATAATTATTATAACAGTGATACGTGTAGCAGAAACATGACTGCCGGCATGAACTTTATAGAAGTGGCCGAGGAACCTGGAAAGAGAAGAAGCTCTGTAAGTGGATTCTTCTGAACCTTTTAATTGCGTCTATTCATTTATGGATTTATTCATGCAATCTATCTATTATTTGTTGTCGTGTGTGAAACAATTTTTCATCCTGTGTTATAGGGAAGTTTTTTCAGAATGAATAATGTTAATAATATTGCTTCATATGAAAGGGGTATTTTGTTTTCAGTCTTTAAGACATAACACCTCTCCAACATCCCTTTCAGAGAGAGAGAGAGAGAGAGAGAGAGAGAGAGAGAGAGAGAGAGAGAGAGAGAGAGAGAGAGAGAGGTTAAGATTCCACGATGTTTAAGCTGGAAAATTCAAATGATATTTGCTAGAGGGGAATTTTAGAAACATTCTTCTCTCTCTAACTCTCCGTCTTCAGCTTCTGTCTTCTTTTGTCTCTCTCTTCTCCGTCTTCAGCTTGTCTTTTTGTCTCTGTCTGTCACTTTATATCCCCCCCTCATCTCTCTCTCTCTCTCTCTCTCTCTCTCTCTCTCTCTCTCTCTCTCTCTCTCTCTCTCTATCTTGCTCAATTAGCCTTTATTAGTTTATTTCTTTAATTCCTCTTTTTCTCTTTCTCATCTCCGTCTTCAGCTTGTCCGTCTGTCTGTCTGTTTGTCTATTACCCTTCGTTCTCCCTCCTATCTCTCTCTCTCTCTCTCTCTCTCTCTCTCTCTTTCTCTCTACGTTGCGTAATCGCCAGATTTCATTTAACCATAAGTGAAGACATTTAATTCATAATTTCTATATGCATCATAATACCCCTGGCTAATAATAATAATAATAATAATAATAATAATAATAATAATAATAATAATAATAATAAATTATTAATCCGCTTATTAGCGGAACGTATCATTTTTTGTAATCAAATCCTTCCGTGTAGAGCAAGGAATTCTGATAATGATAAGGATTACTGGAAAGGGTAAGGATTACCCATAATAAAGATTACTGATAACGATGAGGATTACTGGGAAAGATAAGGATTACTGATAACGATAAGGATAAAGATTCGGATTACTGATAACAATAAAGATTACCGATAACAATGACGATTACTGGTAAGGATAAGGATTACTGATAACAATAAGGATTACTGATGAAGATTAAGTCTATTGGAAAGGATAAGGATTATCGATAACGATAAAGATAACTGATAACGATGAGGATTACTGATAGCTATAAGGATAACAGATAATGATTCGGATTACTGGAAGAACAAGGATTACTGATAAAGATTAGGATTACTGGTAAGGATAAGGATTTATGACAAGGATATTGTGGTTTTCAGAATAAGGCACTTATTTTAAGAGTATGAAGAAGCCATTCCTATCTCTAAATCAGTGAAATAATCATTGATGAATAATCCGTCCAAAATTTGGATTATCATTTCCAATCAACAGACGTTGATTATGATTCTCATTTTCACTTAACAGAAGTTATTGCGATTATTTGAAAAAAAATAATCGCAATAACTTCTGTTGAGTGAACGTGATAATCATAGTCAACGTCTGCTGTTGATTAGAAATGATAATCCAAACTTTGCATGAATTATTCATCAATGATTATTTCACTGATTTAGCGATAGGAATGGCTTCTCCATACTCTTACAAAAGCGTCATATTCTGAAAACCACAATATCCTTATCATAAATCCTTATCCTTACCAGTAATCCTAATCTTTATCAGTAATCCTTATTCTTCCAGTAATCCGAATCACTATCTGTTATCCTTATTGCTACCAGTAATCCTCATCGTTATCAGTTATCTTTATTGTTATCGGTAATCCTTATCCTTTCCAGTGAGCCTAATCTTTATCAGTAATCCTTATTGTTATCAGTAATCCTTATCCTTACCAGGTGTTATTAACAATGATTTTTTCCCCTTTTCGAGTAATAATTGTTCCTGCTTTTAATGTTTAGATCTAGAAGGTGGTAACATTCTGGTATGACGTAGTATGTTTTACACAAAGTGTGACGTTGCGAGCCCTACTTTTTTTTTTTTTGTCTTCATCTTACCCTAAAAACAGGAGAAATAATCCCTTGCTTCTGACACGAAATGATTTTTTCAAGATAGAGGAATAATTGTTATACATATACTCAGGTTGAATGGATCATAACTATTATCATTATTATAATTATTGCCAGAACGCCAAGCAAAGTCATTACTGCCTCCACGAGAGAGAGAGAGAGAGAGAGAGAGAGAGAGAGAGAGAGAGAGCTTTAATTAGTTTTAAATAGGCAAACGGTATCTTTGCTTGGAAGTTACGAGACAATTGGAATCACCCAGTGAATATCAAATATTCAATTAGTGCTCTGGAGGCGACTTTTGCACGTTCCTTAGCGGCGTTTTTTCAAGTAAAATCAACTAGAAAAATCAGATAAATTATGTTTAATGGAAAATATACCTATTGATTTACTTTTTTTTTTTTTTTACAGTGAAGTCCTTTTTCAGGTATGGGATAAGGTTCTATAATTCTTTCCTGCTATCAGACTCTATCATTCTTGCAATGAACTGTTATCATGTCCTATAATTCTTGCAATCGCCTGTTGTCAGGAACTATAATTCTAGCAATTACCTATTATCAGGCTCTTTGATTCTTGCCGTTACCTGTTATCAGGTTCTATAATTCTTGCAATTGTCTGTTATCAGACTCTATGATTCTTGCAATTACCTATCATCAAGTTATATAATTCTTGCAACTACCTGTTATTAGATTCAACAATTCTTGCAATTACCTGTTATCATATTCTATAATTCTTGCAATTACCTGTCATCATGTTCTATAATTCTTGCAACTGCCTGTTATCAGGCTCTATAATTCTTGCCATTGCCTGTTATCATGTTTTATAATTATTGCAATTACCTGTTATTAGGTTCTATAACTCTAGCAATTACCTGTTATGTTTCTCCTGACATAAAGGAGAAAAATCCCTCTCACTAAACGTTCTGGATTCACATAGTCTACTGGTCACATTCACCTCAGTAATGACCTCAGTAATCCCTTAACCTTTCTATATCCTGATACCTACAATCACATGCTTTCCACTGAAAGCCTTGAATTCCAAAAACGGAATGAACGTAAAGGATTTTCCTTCTCGGGTGGGATTTGAGCCCAGGAGGACTAGAAGGTTTAGGAATAGCCTACAAAAACACAAAGGATAAGACTACACGTACATATGTGTGTGTGCGTGTTCGTGTAGGTGCGACATCTGAAACCCAATACACACCTTTCGAAAACCAGCCAAACTCTGCAGGCTGCGGCTGGAGCGCGTGAATCAAGGTGACATTTGTCGACTTGTGGAAGACATCGGAAAGTTTGGCTTCACAAGTCAAGGTCAAGGCTCCTCTTCTGAAGGACTCCTCAGTCGCCTCAAACTTCAGTTCCTGGTCAGAGACAAGAGGTTCAAGTTAGTTAAGTTGGCTCCTGTTGAGTGTCAGCTGGTTTTAGTTATTGCTGTTCTTGTAGTTCCTGTTCAGAAATAGGAAGGTTTAATTTATTCAGTTATTTTCAATTTGATTTTTGTTAATGCGATTCTTGTGGTTCCAAGTCAGAAATGGATAACTGAAGCAAGTTTAGCTTAGGTGAGTCAGCTTTACACCTGGGACATTTGACAAATAACAAGATCAAGGTCTTAAACTAAGATAGTTTCCGGGTCAAAGCTCGACATATAATATACAACACCATAGTTTTAATCTGTAAGAATTGTTTGTATTCAAGCTCCCTTTAAATCATGGAATGATTTCACTGCAAAGAATTAAGGCAAACCAATTTAAAGAATTGGTGTTTGCGAAGCAGGTTCTTTCAGTATATGACCTCATTATTCTGGTATTCTCAGGGGTGGCAAATCAATACACAGCACTGTCATTCTCAAAGAGGTTTTTATTTGACAAAAAGCCCACAGTGCAGGAATTCTCAAATGGGTTACTTTTGACAAATCAATTCATGGCACCAACCCGTATTCTAAAAGAGGTTCCTCTTGCCAAATCATCTCAAAGTACTGGTATTCTCAAAAGGGTTCCTCTTGCCAAAACAACTCAAAGTGATGGTTCTCTCAAAGTAGTCTCTTTTGCCAACAGTTACAAAAGAATGCAGGAGGAATTAAGACAAAGAAGAGGTGACATGAAATTTAAGCAAATTCAAGAAGGTTACTTACAGAAGCCTGTATGTTTTCGCCATACATGTTGCCCTCAGATATGACCGTCACGCGGGCATGAGAGGGCATTTCTTGGCTGTTCAGAAGCCAGGAGATATCGACTTGAGGATCGGAGGCTTCCACCAAACAGCGGGCTTCCACCATGTCTCCGGGGAGGACTCGGCTTCCGGGCGTTAGTCCCTGGATCGCTGGTCCCCACACGGGTATTTCTGCAGTGGATCGAAAGACGAACTGAAACAGGACTGGACACACTGGCGTAAAATGTGTATAAAACGATTCGGCCCACTGACGACGTATCCAGACGTCACCCAAAACTAAATACTCAATACACATCCCAATAATTTACGGGCAGGTGCCTTACCTAGCACGGTCATGTTCTGGGCGTCGTCATCTGTTTCGAAGTGGGGACTGTCTCCCAAGACCTCACAGCGATACGTGCCCGAAGACTCCTTCTTCAGCCCCGTCAGCACGACCGAAGTGATGTTGCTCCGTCGTTCCTACAATGAGGAAGATGATAATCACGTCTTTTTTTTTTATCTCAGGTGATCATTTGCGTCTCTATTCCTTTCTTCATGCAAAGATAAGGCCTGTGCAGCCTGCTGAAAAGGAAACAACCACTCGAGGAAGAAGAAGCAGGGTGGCATCGTACTAACGAAGCACGCTGGGGGTGGTACTAATGGATCTTTGCAACGTTCCATTCGACGCCGTCTTTCTAATAGCTATCCAACTTCTTTGACCCAGATTTCACCAGAGACTATTTCAGAATGAATTCCTTCCAACACTGTGAGCGTCTAGGGTTGGGTCAGAGTGATCTCGTTAAACTATCTTATAATAATAATAATAATAATAATAATAATAATAATAATAATAATAATAATAATAATAATAATAATAAGAAGAAGAAGAAGAAGAAGAAGAAGAAGAAGAAAAGACAGGCACGCACACTCACAATCCCTCTGTAAGCTTTCGAGGTATCTTGCGAACGAACAGGCACGCAGACTCACAATCCCTCTGTAAGCTTTCGAGGTATCTTGACAACAGACAAGCACACAGGCTCACAATCCCTCTGTAAGCTTTCGAGGTAATCTTGACAACAGACAGCCACACAGACTCAAGAGAAGAAACTTTCACAACTTACATCGACATTGATGTAAGGCTGGGGGTAAACTCGGGCCGGAGGGTCGTTCTTCGGTATGTACTCGTAGAAGTGTTCCGTTCCCCTGTACCACTTCACGGAGTAGACCGGATCCGGCCGGTCCCGGCGCTGTTCGTAGTTGCAAGACAGCTGTACCGTTGTTCCGGATACCACCAGGGCTGGCACCCTGATTTCGGATACCCTGACGCCCTTTGTGCCTGTTGGGGGGAGGGGCGTCAAAGGGGGGGAATTAAGACTGCTGTTCTCATATTATGACAGTTGGGATGCAAAAGAATGACAGTTACGGTGACTACTGATACTAACACTACTGCCAACAGTACTGATATTTCGTTTGGCAGTTGGGATGGAAGAAAAATGACAGTTACAAATACTACTGACAGGATTACTGCCGCTAATGGTTCTGGTAATAACTATGATATGAATGAATGGAGATAAGGTTGAGGAGTCAATTACAACTACTATTGCTGTTTATAGTAATAATGATAGTAATATATAAAGGAAAATTTTTGAGAAGCCCTGATATTCTTGTTAACGCTCCTACTATCATGACTTATAATAATAATAATAATAATAATAATAATAATAATAATAATAATAATAATAATGACCAATGACAATTCGGCCCCTACCCAAAACGCCCTATAAATACCGCCACGCGCGCCCTGTGTCCAGAATAATAATAATAATAATAATAATACTAATAATAATAATAATAATAATAATAATAATAATAATGATATTATTGAACACACTTGCCACACAAAAATCTGAAAACCATTCATAAAAAGGAGAATAAAAGAAATTAAAAACAAGGGCTGGGGGCAGACCCACTGGCTAATATCTTTACCCTCCCAAGAGCTCTGGACTATGAATGGGACGCGTGACGTCATCATGAGTACAACTTCCTCAAAACAGAGGTCACTAATGAATGGGAGCCGCTATATTTATCTTCTACTCTTTCACCCTTCGCATTTTTTTTCCAAGTTTATTTTTTCCGTTGCTCTTCTCGCCTGTTATTTCCACCTTTTTATCATTTCACGTGTTTTCTTGTTCCCCCTTTTCTGTCCAGCAATTGGGCGTGGCGCAGCTTGAAAAATGCTTTTCATTGAGCACGCTTTGTCTATTCCTGGTGGCGCAGGATTCTACCCAATAAAAATAGTTGGGAAATCAAACACACTTTTGTTTTTAGCTCTAAAATTATTTTTTTTTTCAGGTGGAATTTATGGTTTTTTGGTTACAGTAAATTGTAAAAAATGGGTATTCGGGGAGCACTTTTATAAATATATATATAGATGTATATCTTGTATATAATATATATCTTTTATGAATATATATAAATATAATACATAATATATACTGTATATATATATATATATATATATATATATATATATATATATATATATACTGTATATACTGTATATATGTATATATATACATATATATATATATATATATATATATATAATAATAATAATAATAATAACACACAATAATAATAATAATGCACGCACAACACACTGTGTATATATATATATATATATATATATATATATATATATATATATATATTATTATATATATATATATATATATATATATATATATATATATATATATATATATATATATATATATATATATATATATACAAACTGTATATATTCAAGGATTAGAGGACCATCAACTACTTACAACCATTAGTTGCCCTTGAATTCACCCCCTTGTCAAAAATCTATAATATCCAAATAAATAGTTTTTTGAATATTTTGGAGTTACTGAACGAAATCCTCAAAAAAAAAAAAATTAAAAAGTCAAAATTTATTTTATGTTCCCAGTAACCCAGGCTCCAATCCCCTAAAAAAAAGAATTGAAAACTAACCGAATCGATCCTTTCTCAGTATTCAAATAAAAAACAACAAACAGGAGTGTTACCCAAATACACAATATTATGTGGTTCTGGTTACATAAAACAGATAAATCCTGGTTACACAAAAGAGAAAACTTGACAACAATCAAACGTCAAAATAGGGCTAATCACACTTGGTAGTCACCAGAACAAATTCAGAGATGATTTTATAAAGTAACGGGATTTCATAACGTGATGCTAATATATAGTCACTCAAAATCATTCTTAATGCTTGCAAAATAGAGGATAATATTATCACTATTCAGAAGGTGACCTCTATTCATCTGGAACAAGCCCACCAAAGGGGCCACTGACTTGAAATTTAAGCTGCCAAAGAATATTGTGTTCACATCTGAAAGAAGTAAAGGAAGGTAAATCGGAAATACAGAAAGAAGCGATCAGTTATTATTATTATTATTATTATTATTTTCTCATACTGAACAAGCCCACAGGGGCCACTGACTAGAAATTTAAGCTGCCAAAGAATACTGTGTTCATTTTAAAGAAGTAACAGAAGGTAATAGGAAATGCAGAAAGAAGGGATCAGTTATTAGAAAAAAAATGAATGAACAATTCACGAAGTTACTATGGCCACGGCCCAGTTGCTGTGAATATTACACTGTTGCAAGGTTTATTGCAAAGTTGCTACACTTACTGCACAGCATTCAGGCTCCTCACACCTTGTCTTATTATTCATTCGCAGAATTTCACGAGAGAATCAATAAATGAAGAGAAATTGCACGGATTTACTACTTGTTATTTCTTGGTAGCGATACTCAATATTTTCTGTCTATAAATTCTGTCTATAATTTCTTTAGCAAATTCGCTTAACAAGAGGAAACGGACGAAGAAAAATTACGAAAGAGAGGAATAACAGAATTGAAGAAGAGGCAAAGGCTGAAAAAAAAAGTGAAAATAATCCTCAAATTATTTTTTGAGAACTTAACTTGACACAAACAAGAGATAATGACAGACAGGTTCTGAAGACAATCGAGGCGTTCCGTAAATTATATTTGTGCTTTTGTTTTTCGATAAATAAAAAAATAAAACGTACAGAAAATAGTGAACTGTTCCATAATGCGGAGACAAACGATGGAAAGCCTAAGAAGTAACCTTTGCTCTCTGGAAGGTTGGCAGTAAACAGACAACAGCCAACACAAAGAATAAGGAGTAAGATTGTTCTCTGGAAGGCTAGCAGTAAACAGACAACAAACAACACAAAGAATAAGGAGTAAGATTGTTCTCTGGAAGGCTAGCAGTAAACAGACAACAAACAACACAAAGAATAAGGAGTAAGATTGTTCTCTGGAAGGCTGGCAGTAAACAGACAACAAACAACGCAAAGAATAAGGAGTAAGATTGTTCTCTGGAGGGTTGGCAGTACACAGACAACAAACAACACAAAGAATAAGGAGTAAGATTGTTCTCTGGAAGGCTAGCAGTAAACAAGCAACAAAGAACAAAAAGGATAAGGAGTAACCTCAGCCCCCCTAGAAGGCTAACAGCACCCAAACAAGAAACGATGCAAAGAATGAGTATCCTTTGTTCTCTGGAAGGCTGGCATCAAACAAACAATGCAAAAAATAGGCATTAACCTTTGCACTCTTGTAAGCTTGCAGCAAAACGTAGCTGGGTGTTTGTGCAAAATCCCAATCCTTTTCAAAGCTACTTATTTTCATAATTATTTTCAACTCCTGATGCTTTGCCCTTCACAGAGAGAGAGAGAGAGAGAGAGAGAGAGAGAGAGAGAGAGAGAGAGAGAGAGAGAGAGAGAGAGAGAGAGAGAGATTTGTCCAGATTTTGCAACGCACTTCAACAATGCCTTCAACAGCGATTGTCCCCTTACAATACATATCTTTTTGATTTTTTTGGCTTCAACATTGCTCCATGTAGATGGCAATTTGTCAGCATGGACTATACGAGTATAGCTTTTAGTGAAAGAGAGATTTATGGGCAGAGTCACTTAGTAGGTTAATTAATTGTTATTAATATTATGTCCGTAGTCAAGGCCCTGTTAACTGGTGAAGCCTTTTTATTGTGCCGATATAAAGAGTGCCGTCTTCAAAACCCGTATCGCAGTTATATTTTGAATACTCATGCTGCTGCTGCTGATTTGAAATCCAAAACATACTATTTACAATCTCTCTCTCTCTCTCTCTCGCCAGAAGGGGGGGGGGGAAAGAGTGGCATACCAACGTTTTCTCAGAATAGATTAAACCTCTAATTTCTCAGGCTATTATGATCCCGCTCCTCAATAGACTGCTATGAGTCGCAGCTGGAGAGAGAGAGAGAGAGAGAGAGAGAGAGAGAGAGAGAGAGAGAGAGAGAGAGAGAGGTAAAATACCCAACCCCATTCAGAATCAAATTATTCATCCGATGTCCACGTCCATATCCTTCTTTCTGCGCCGTGTTACGATCTCATCCTTTCATCTCTCTCCTTTCTGTTCTTGCTGACTCTCTCTCTCTCTCTCTCTCTCTCTCTCTCTCTTCTTCCAGGGCATTTCTTCAGGGCAATCTCACACACACACACACACAGAAACTTCCGGCAATCGGCAATCCCTTTGTCCACATATCCTGTCAAGGAGTATAATTGATGTCAAGCTCCGGGATCAAAAGGCGCCCTTAATCGGACGTTAATTAAAAATGCTGGCATCTGATCAGTCCACAATGGCTGCACCGTCTTTTATTGCGTCTGTGTTCCGAGGAGGACGCCTGACCACATTTATGAGAGTGAATACTTCAAAGGAACTTATTGTTTTTTTTTTCTTATTTTTTTTTTTATTTCAAGATGTGACTCGATATCAATTGTCGGGTCGTACTCGACTTGCTTGGGACTTGTCTAAATTGGGGATTATGGGATAGATCTTGGATTTTCTTGGGACTTTGTCTCAATTTGGTATTATGGGATAAATCTTGGACTTACTTGGGATTTGTCTAAATTGAGGATTAAGGGATAAATCTTGGATTTTCTTGGGATTTTGTCTAAACTGGGTATTATGGGATAAATCTTGGATTTTCTTGGGACTTTTTCTAAATTGGGTATTATGGGATAAATCTTGTACTTACTTGGGACTTGTCTAAATTGAGGATTAAGGGATAAATCTCGGTCTTTCTTGGGACTTTGTCTAAATTTGGTATTATGGGATAATCTTGGACTTTCTTGGGATTTTGTTCTAAATTGGGTATTATGGGATAAATCTTGGACTTTCTTGGGACTTTGTCTAAATTAAGGATTACGGGATAAATCTTGAACTTAACTGGGACTTGTCTAAATTGAGGATTAGCGGATAAATCTGGAACTTAATTGGGACTTGTCTAAATTGGGGATTATGGGACAAATCTTGAACTTACTTAGACTTGTCTGAATTGGGATTATGGGGTAAAGACTTAATTGGGTTTATAAACTGGGATTATGGATAAATCTTCTTGGACTTGTCTAAATTGGGGATTTATTAGTAAATCTAGACTGAGATTACGGATTACTGATTTGGAAATTGTCTAAATTAAATAAATCCTGGACTTTCAGATAACTTGTCTAAGTTGGGGTTATGTGATTTATCGCAGACTTACTTGGGACTTGCCTAATTTAGGGAGTATGTGATATTATACTTACTAGCAGCTAGTAAGAAAACGTTGCAGATACTGGTAAACTATTCATTCTTAGCTCAATAACAAAAAAACTGGAAATATAAAAGAATGTTCATTCTTAACTGGCAAACAATAATAAAAAAGCTGCAATATAAGGGAGGTTCACACTACTAGTAACAAAGGAAATATGGCGAAAAGGTTAATAAAAAGTCTCTATACTCACTAGTAGCCAGCAACGCTAAGAAAGTCAGGACGGCGATGTTCACGGATGTCCTTCCGGGCCAAAGATTCATTTCGGGGGACGGTCGGCCGATCTCTCAATATCTCGTTCAGCTTCCACTGGAAGAGAACAAGGAGAGGAATTATTCCTCTATAACACTGTTGTTTTAGGATGGCGATATTGCGTGCTCGTTGTAAGAGTTAAAATATGAGTAATCGTTGTTCTCTTGCTTGTTACTGGTGTTATTCTCTCTCTCTCTCTCTCTCTCTCTCTCTCTCTCTCTCTCTCTCTCTAGGGTGCAGGGAATTATATACATAATTCAACTCTGTTGCTAGTCGAGTAGTCTGGGTCCTGTGTGTGTGTGTGCGTATGTGTATGTGTGTGCATGTGTGAGAGAGAGAGAGAGAGAGAGAGAGAGAGAGAGAGAGAGAGAGAGAGAGAGGAGAAATGTAACTTAGCGTTCGGTTAAATGCATAGTTCCATTTCATTCGTCTAATCGCGTTTAGTTTAGGCTGAGGACACACGATTGCCTTCCCAATCGCCCACCCGATCTCTCTCTCTCTCTCTCTCTCTCTCTCTCTCTCTCTCTCTCTCTCTCTCTCTCTCGCTCCTTCTTCATCTGTCAGTGATACGCCAATCGCTGATGAAACGTTCGAGGAAACAGGAAATTCTAAACGAGGCTTCGGATCAACGGCAATATTTCTTTCATATTTATTTCTACTTTGGCAAGTCATACGTATTGTTGTCTATAATATAGCAACCTAAAAATACGCACATACGCACGAACACGCATCATATCGGGACGTTTTTCACGAACGGGTTAAAGTAAAGAAAATTTTTTTTCGCATCTTATAGTTTAATTTTTTGCATCTTATAAAGTTTAATTTTTTTTTGTATCTTATAAGTTTAATTTTTTTTGCATCTTATTGAGTTAAATTTTTTTTCTTTGGATCTTATAGAGTTTAAATTTTTTTTTTTTGCATCTAATAGACTTTAAACATTTTTTTGCATCTTATAGAGTTTAAATTCGTTTTTGCATCTTATGGGAAGTTTAATTGTTTTTCATCTTGTGAGTTTTAAATTTTAATTTGCATCTTATAGAGTTAAGAAGGAGTTAGAATTTTTTGCATCTATCTTAAGAAAAACAGTTAAGAAAAAAATTTTTTTTTTTGCATCTTACAGTTTAATTTTTTTTTGCATCTTATAGCATCTTGTCGTGCGGACTCCAATTTTGCCACCAATACTTCAAAAGTAAGTGGAATATTTAGGATAGATTCTGCACCAATCTCTACGAAAGCAGTTGGCTTTAATTTCAAACCAAAAAATCAGACATGAAGGATTTCAGTGTTATATCATTATAGAAACGCAAGCTTTCATTGACTTTAATTTCGTTCCAGTATAGAAAAACCATGACGTAAAGTTTGAGAGATAAATATTATTATTATTATTATTATTATTATTATTATTATTATTATTATGATTATTATTACCGAGAAACTGCACAAATCAACGACTTCCAGATGGCCATTCTATTTAACTGAAAGAGGGTCTTTTTTCCGAGAAAATTAGCAAATATTAATTATTATTATTATTATTATTATTATTATTATTATTATTATTAATTATGATCAAGACCAAAGCACCATATAAGAAAAGAAATAACATTAAGCAAACAACATAATTTAAGCTTACACCGTATGGTAACATTTAATGAACAGACAAAATAGATGGCAACATTCTGTGAATGGAAGGGTTTTTATGAATGAGCGTATCCTCGTCAGCTGATTCTGTAGGGAGAAAGGCTGGTTACCAATTTTCGATAAATGATCGTGTTATTATTATTATTATTATTATTTTTTTATATCCCTTCTTCCCTGAGTTCTTTCCAGGTACAAGGGGATGTTTAGCCCCCTTTTCTTGAATGAAATTAATAGGTATTTTTTTTTTAAAGTAAAAAAAAAAAAAGATGTCTTGACGGGGCTGGGTAACATCTGCCTCTAAACAGCAAGGTAGCTGTCACTTTCTCATGGGTCTTTTATCGTTCAACTCATGATTTCAGTATGAAGCGTTATTGCATGTAATATTCCACAGCATCGGCATGTTCGCACATCTATACAGAAGGTGAATACACGCACACATATGCATGTATGTATGTACGTATATATACATGTATATATATACATTTATATATGTATATGGCCAGCACTATGAGAGCTAAAAAAGTCTCAAATGAAGGTAAGTAAATAAATAAAGAATAGTTATAAAGAAGAAGAAGAAGAAGAAGAAGAAGAAGAAGAAGAAGCAGACTAAAAAGAAGAAGAAGACTAAAAAGAAGAAGAAGAAGAAGAAGAAGAAGAAGAAGAAGAAGAAGAAGAAGAAGAAGAAGAAGAAGACTAAAAAGAAGAAGAAGAAAAAGAAGAAGACTAAAAAGAAGAAGAAGAAGAAGAAGAAGAAGAAGAAGAAGAAGACTAAAAAGAAGAAGAAGAAGAAGAAGAAGAAGAAGAAGAAGAAGAAGAAGCACTCATAGGACGTAAACAAACAAGTTCTCATTTTTTCCCCCCTTGTGAACTTGTGGCCGACAGCATCAACAAACCTCGAACTTTGGAACGCCGCGGGTGAAAACGAAGGCAGGTTTCAATAAAGTATTCTAAAAAAAAAAAGAGCGACTCAATTTTAACCGCATTTCTTTCAGTCCCGAGCGAAAAGAATAAAAAAAAAACAAAAAGCAAAAAGAGATAGAGAAAAGAAGAACAGTAACTTTCCTTGCTTGTCTATTTTTTTTTCTTTTGTTTATTTGTAAGTTTCAATATGGTATTGATGCAGTGATAATGTGTTTGTTATTGTTATTATCATTATGCAGAAGATAGCAGAATCTTTGGTTGTTTAGGCGATCTTGGAGAGAGAGAGAGAGAGAGAGAGAGAGAGAGAGAGAGAGAGAGAGAGAGAGAGAGAGAGAGAGAGAGAGAGAGAGAGAGAATTTTTCTGGACTTTTCTGGCAGTCTCTTTTATGGTGATAAATGAATTAATACTGTTTTGACACAGACACTCACATACATACAAACATACATACATACACACACACATATATATATATATATATATATATATATATATGTATGTATATATATATATATATATATATATATATATATATATATATATATATATATATATATATATATATATATATATATATATATATATATACACACACATATGTATTACTTAGGCTAGATTAGCTCTCTGATTTGACCATTCCAATGCCTCTAACTTTAGATCAAAGAGAAAGAGGGAAAAGCGAACACACATACACACACATATATAAAAAACTAGAAAAATATGTAAAAAAAAAAAAGGCAAAACTCAATTGCAAAATCCCTCGAGAGCCAAAATAGAATTTTTCTATCTGACGGAGCTTATCAACCATTGTGCAGCATGAAAGATTCATGGTAATCCGTGTTTCAAAAAAGACTGCTCTAAACTCATAGAGTTACATTTCTTTCAATAGTTATTGGTTGATTTTGTTGAGTTGATTTTGACGAAATTTAGGCTGTCGAGCCAAGCACTGGGGCACTCTCGAAGATACAGCGCTTAAGACGGTATCAAGAAGGAGTTGGACAGCAAAAAAATAAACCACCCGAAAATAAAGAGAATTAACTACGAGGACCAAAAGGTGGAACTGGGAGAAAACCCCACACTACACTAAGAAGCGATTGTTGGAGAGGTTGGACAGCAAAAATGAAGACAAGAAGCGGGATTGGAGGTAAAATAAGAGGCTAAAACGTGGGTGCAGCTAGGGGCCGAGGAGACGCCGCAAACACCCTTTCAGTAATGCCTACGGTGCTCCACGCGAAGTGCACTGACTACAGGAAACAGATCCAAGCTGGGAGATGTGTTCTGGCACAGCGGATGAAGTTTTCCGTTTCTTTGAAGGCAGTTAGACTTATGCCAGCACGGGCTCTTGTTCATGAGACGTGGAGAAAATTTTTAAAATACTCACATACATTAAAATGAATTTCCGGATTTGGAAACTCAATTCTTTGAAAATAAGTATTCCTAAAGTATTCCTGGATTAACAACATCCTAAAATCCAAGAATAAATAATTAAGAAACTCGAAATTCCGACGTGATAACATTTTCGACACTTCAAAAATTCGCCCCTTTTTTTTTTTTTTTTGGAAATTACGAAATCCTGTAGACTTTACCGTGCAGCAATTTCCCTAAAATTCAACCTCAGCTCTTCTGGTGAATTCACATCACACGAATGAACGCTTTCAACAAATTCAAGACGAAATAATCAGGTAGCAGAAAACTCTCCGAAGTCGACAGTGAAAATCGGAGACCTGAGCCGTCAACTCCACAGGATTTTAAGACTAATAATAATAAAATGTGGCCTTACGCATAATACACCCCAACCCCGGGATAAATACAGAATAAACCATCCTGCGAAAAAGGTTTCTGTAGCTGGACTCGGATCTCAGTATTCCTGGGAATTACTCCCTGAAATGGCTTAGGCACTGCGGGTGTTGAAGGAAAAGATCCCCGTAGAACGTCAGGAACAGCTGAGACAGGTAAATATTTCATCATCAAATTTTCGTTTTTTTTCAGTTTCTAAACCTTCGTTCTTCTGACAATGCTGGTGATCCCGTCACTGACATCAGGAAATGGAGTTTTTGTAGAAGATATAAGATATTCTGCCTCTATGTAGTTTAAATGCTGTAAAGGTACTGTTCACGACACCAGAGAATAAATATATATATATATATATATATATATATGAAATTCTTGTAACTATCTACTTGTGGTACTTTAAATAATACCGTCAGAGAAATGATTAAAATCTAATCTCCTCCAGATTCCTTCAAATAACACCGGTCTGCATTTCCGGGTTCTGACAAATCAGTCAGTTTTTATCTTCATCGAATTCCGTCGTCGTCGAAAATACCTTCTTTGATGCCGGGCGAGATGTAATAGTTAGAGGGGTTGGATAGCAGGATGGAAGGCAGGAAGAGGGTGGGGGAAAGGCTAAAAAGCTGGTATAACTAGGGGCCGAAGGAACGCTGCAGATATCCTTGAGTAATGCTTACAGTGCGCCGTGTGAGGTCCACTGACGGCAATATTTCCCTACGGAGTGTGTGTGTGTGTGAGAGAGAGAGAGAGAGAGAGAGAGAGAGAGAGAGAGAGAGAGAGAGAGAGAGAGAGAGAGAGAGCATTCTATGAATGTATGCACAAAAAAAATCTAGTGATTTGGAGGAGACAATCAATCATTAAGCCTTGAATTCGGTGATTACTGATCTCTGAGCGATTAAACACTCTTTTAGTCTGCTAATCCTACAGGCCTCATTTTAACCCACGACCTCTTGTCACAGGCCTTTTCACGTCAATCTGAGCGTGTTCCAATGACGCAAACTAAGAACTCTATATAAAAAAAATATACATATAACTTTTCTTTCTTAGTTGTGGACAAATCCCGAAAACCAGGAAACGATTTTCAACCTTTACAAAGTTAATGTCAATATTACCGTTGTTTCCTGACTATTGTTATTCACATGATGGAACCTACTCATGCGGAACAGGCACAACAAAGGGGCCCTGACTTGAAGTTCAAGCTTCCAAGGAATATTCTGTTCATTTGAAAGAAGTAACAGAAAATGAAACGAAATACAGGAAGAAGAAATCAGTTATTAGAAAAAAAAAATAAATAAATAAATAATAAATATATAAAAATGTTAGTAAATCGTAAAATAGTAGAATTGAATTAGGGTTGTAATGCGATGCATCTTCGCTTGGACTTTTAAGGTTCCATTTACACGACATCCTCGGGGAGACTGTTCCACAGTCCAACGGTGTGAGGAATACAGGACCTCTGGAACTGAGAGGTTGGACAGCGAGGCGCATTTGCAACTTATTATATGAAGCATCTCCGTTAAAATACAACTTACGAAAAACTGACACGCAAGAGGCCAAAAGCGCTCAGACAGGAAGGAAGGAATCAGTTGCCACTGTTTGCCAAAGCTACTTCTAACACTCCAAATAGCTCCAGAAATGTCTGATCCTTTAATCACGACAAAAACAAATAAATAAATAAATAAAATGCGGAAAGGAAAAAATCCCCAAGACCGAAAACGGAAAGAAGGCTGTTTCATGGTATTTTGACCTCAAGGTTTTTCTTTTATAATTTTTTTTCCCCCTCTTTCCTTCCCACCTGTGGATATTTCTTTCCTCGAGCTCGACTGACGATCCAAGAGCCGCTGGAAAGACACATTACAGTTTTCGGTCCAACAGAAATTGCGCACCGGGGCGCTTCAATTCCCCTCGTGAGGAGCAGGTGGAGGAGGAGGAGGCGGGGGAGGCGGGGGAGGTGGATGAGGCGTTCTTCTTCTTCTTCTTCTGTCCTGTGGCTTTTAGGAAAGAGGAGGAAGGAACAATTGACAAACGCTGATTGTTTATTCACGCGCCCAAGAACCGCGTTTTCTCCCGAAAATGGTTATTCCGTTGGTTTTTGGAGGGCCATCTGGGGTTTTGGAGGCCGTCTGGTTTTCTAGTTTTTTTGTAAAAGAAAACTATTGGGATGGCTTTGTCTGTCCGTCCGTACTTTATTCTGTCCTCACCTTTTCTGTCCGCCCCAGATCTTAAAAAACTACTGTGGCTAGAGGGCTGCAAATTGTATTATTGATCACCCACCCTCCAATCATTAAACATACCAAATTGCAGCCCTCTAGCCTCAGTAGTTTTTATTTTATTTAAGGTTATATTTAGTCATAATCGCACTTCTGTCACCGCAGCAGGGTATCAACAACACAGGCCACCACCGGACCGTGGCTGATTTTCATGGGCTGCGGCTAAGAGTTTCATGGGCTGTGGCTGAGAGTTTCATACAGCATAAAACGCTGTGCAGAAAACTCAGTTATGCTGAAAAAACTTCGGCGTATTTTTTACTCGATCTTTTTGGAGGCTGACTGGCTTTTGGTTTTTGAAGGCTGTCTGGATTTTGGTTTTTGGAGGCTGTCTGCTTTTTGGTTTTTGGAGGCCATCTGGCTTTTGTGTTTTGGAGGCCCTCTCGGTTTTGTATTTTTTGCAGGCCGCTTGGATTTTGGAGGCCATGTTATTTTTTTTTTTAGGCATTCTGCGTTTTGGTTTTTGAAGGCTGTCTGGTTTTTGGTTTTAGAAGCCGTCTGGTTTTTGTTTTTTGGAAGCCGCGTCGGTTTTGTATTTTTTGGTGGCTACTTGGATTTTGGAGGCCATCTGGGTTTTTGTTTTTTGGAGGCATTCTGCAGTTTGGTTTTTGAAGGCTGTCTGGTTTTTTGTTTTAGGAGGCCTTCTGGTTTTTGTTTTTTGGAATCCATGTCGGTTTTATTTTTCGGTGGCCGCTTGGATTTTGGAGGCCATCTGGGGTTTTGGTATTTCGGAGGCATTCTTCTTTCTGGTTTTTGAATGCCGTCTGGTTTTTGGTTTTTGAAGGCCGTCCGGTTTTTGGTTTTTAGAGGCCGTCTGGTTTTTGTTTGTTGGAGGCATTCAGCCTTTTGGTTTTTGAATGCCGTCTGGTTTTTGATTTTTGAAGGCGGTCTGGTTTTTGGTTTTAAGAGGCCGTCTGCTTTTTGGTTTTTGAATGCCATCTGGTTTTTGGTTTTTGAAGGTCGTCTGTTTTTGGTTTTTGAATGCCATCTGATTTTTGGTTTTTGAGGGCGGTCTGGTTTTTGGTTTTCAGAGGCCATCTGGATTTTGGCTGGTTTTTGTGTTTGGGCTTAGATGATCCAACTCCGGGACTCGATACATGCTTCTGTTTTCAGATCTCTCATAGAACAGAGAATTTGGGAGGAAAGACGCCATCGGGCCTGGGCAAGGAAAGAGCCTTCTGCATCATCGGATGCTTAATTAATTTCAAACAGATAAGGCAACACTCGTCCTTGAATTGTTGTAATGAAAACGAACACCCTGTGTAGGCAATTTACTCTGAATCATCCACCTTGTATACTCGTATACACCTTCATGCACACACCTATCTATCTATCTATATATGTATGTGTGCATATATATATACACAAACATTTATATATATATAAACATTTATATATATATATATATATATATATATATATATATATATATATATATATATATATATATATATATATATATATAGTGTGTGTGTATATATACATTATATATATGTGTGTGTATGTATGTATGTATGTATGTATGTATGTATTCAAGTCTATAAAAACATTCAACCCACATAATCCTTCCATTGAAATCTAAACATTCCAACACAGTATTTATTTGTAACCATTTATATATACATTTCCGTAATCCCTGTGACTTTTCAGAACTCTACTGAACGTTCTTTGCCGTGAGAATTAAATAAATAAATAAATGTAAAACGCTCACACTAATGTTCCCGACAGTCCATCCCCGTTCTTTCGTGGGTGAGAATCCACACCGGAAAATTGGTGAAGAAACACTACTCAAGAGGAAAGTGAAACTGTGCGGTGGAATACGTAGCCTAGATTAGTATTATTATTGTTTCGTGTTGCGTAGAATCTAATTCGGAACTCCCCGTCGTGGCCAGTATAGCCGGGTAAAAGGTCAGGATGATTGCGGGTACTGGAACAGACTAGAGCATTTAATAGCGGAATATAGACGAAGAATCATTATAGATCTATGGAGAGTTACTGCTTTTATTCAAGGGAAAAGAAAGAATTTATGCTTTGAAGTAATCGTGAGTAGTACAGCGGTGCTCGACTGACAATTGCGTTCAACGTTTTAACGCAAATCTAGACACACCTTAGATTTATGTAGTTCTTGCGTTGATACTTATGTCAATTCCTCTCAAGGGAATCGTAGTATTACAGTAAAATAAAAAGAGGGTTTTAGGGTTACGAAACAGTTTTTTTTTTTATCTCTGTATTGATGCAAGGGAGATATGAACGTTATTCCATCTTCGTATGATTCTGAAAGCTACACACATACCCACACACAAGTAATATATATATATATATATATATATATATATATATATATATATATATATATATATATATTTATATAAATAAATAAATAAATATATATTATATAAATAAATATATATATATAT
>NC_089789.1:43108605-43128605 GCF_040412425.1 Macrobrachium rosenbergii | reverse complement strand
AGACAAAGCGAGAATGCCGCAGAAAATTTAGCTGAACGAAAGAAAATTTAGCTGAATTAATAATATAAAAACTCAACGAAAATTTCAATCGAAGACAGAGTAAAGAATGCTATAGACTACTTAGACAAACTACAGTTAAGTTAGCTGAACAAATATAAAATAAAAACGAAAAGTATTTTTGGCATAGAAGGTCAAGTATCGTTAAATCTTAAAATTCGAATAAAAACTAATGAATCATCAAAAGCTATCAAAAAATATATATTCAATTCTAAAAGCTGGAGGTAAAAACGTCGCCTGAACAATGTATTACTTTTTACTGCGTGGTCGAGAAGGGCTGACAAAAAAAAAAAAAAATGGAATAAAGGAGAAAACTAGATAGAAAGTTGAAAAAAGAGGGAAAGCTAGGTAGAAAGTTAAAAATAAAGTGACGGCATAGTTGAAACTTTTACGTGGACATCTTTCGTATTGTTTTATTGTCCCGAAGTTGTTTTGAGAAAAAAAAAACTTCCCGGAGTTGATTATCCCATACTTCGACCGTGAGTTGTTATTATTATTATTATTATTATTATTATTATTATTATTATTATTATTATTATTATTATTATTATTATAAAAAAGATGAATCCTGTTCATATGGAACAAACCATTGACTTGAAGAAATTCAAGCTTCCGAAGAATATGGTTTCCATTTGAAAGAAGTAACAGAATGCAATGGGAAATACAGAATTCATTTGAAAGTAACAGAAGGTAACAGGAAATACAGAATTCATTTGAAAGAAGTAAAGAAGTAACAGAATTAATTTGAGAGTAACAGAAGGTAATAAGAGGAAATACAAAATTCATTTGAAATAAGTAACAGAATGCAATGGAAAGTACAGAATTCGTTTGAAAGTAACAGAAGGTAACAGGAAATACAGAATTCATTTGAAATTTTGGGAAATACAAAAAGTAACAGAAGGGGTAACAGAATTCATTTGAAAGTAACAGAAGGTAACAGGAAATACAGAATTCATTTGAAATAAGTAACAGAAGGTAACAGGAAATGCAGAATTCATTTGAAAGTAACAGAAGGTAACAGGAAATGCAGAATTCATTTGAAAGTAACAGAATGCAATGGAAAGTACAGAATTCGTTTGAAAGTAACAGAACGTAACAGGAAATGCAGAATTCATTTGAAAGTAACAGAAGGTAACAGGAAATACGGAATTCATTTGAAATAAGTAACAGAAAGAAATAATAGAAAATACAGAATTCACTCGAAAGTAGCAGCAGAAGGTAATAGGGAATACAGAAAGAAGAAATCAATTACTTAAAAAGAAAAAAATAAAATGAGCGAATTACGTTACACCTTCGGGAGAGGAGTATGCGCGGAGCAAAAACTTCTAACGGCTTATTATTATTATTATTATTATTATTATTATTATTATTATTATTATTATTATTATTATTCTGAGCAAATAAAATGAATAAATGGATATATCTTCAAAGGGGGGGGAGGAACCACCCCCATAATCCTGGTCAGCCAAGCGCGCCGTAACATCTCTCGGAAAACTTTTCCCGTTCGTGCCCGTCGGGCAAGAGGAATCAAACGCACGGACGCTTACACACACTCGCGCACAGTAGGAAGGCAGCGGCGAGACTGACCAGGTCTCCCTCTGCCATCTCTCTCTCTCTCTCTCTCTCTCTCTCCTCGCTCTCTCTCTCTCTCTCTCTCTCCCTCTCTCTCTCTCTCTCTCTCTCTCTCTCTCTCTCTGTCTCAGTTGGTCTTTCTGCCCTCCGTCAGGATGAAGCTTGCCTCCGCCAACTTTCCCTCCCCTCTCTCTCTCTCTCTCTCTCTCTCTCTCTCTCTCTTTGCTCTTTTTAATTGCAAGATACATTTATCGTACCTTTCATTACTGCTTCTTTTACATCTAATAGCGGTAGTAATATCATCGGGTACAAAAGTTCTAGTAACGATAAGTATCATCGTCGTGATAATGATCATAATAACAATGATAATTGTAATTATAACACAATAATCAGGATGATCTTGATCATGTTAATGATAACGTCTGTTAATGATGGTTTTACTGCTAACAATATCGTTAACACGAATAGTTTTGGTGAAATAATCTTTAATCAGGATAAATATTCTGTTTACCAATGTCATTCGTGTAAACAGGATGACATATTTAGAGAAAAAGATAAAATTCATACCTCCCTTCTTACTCACCATCTAGAGGTGGCTTCGGAATTCTCTTCTCGCTCTCTTACTTCCCGCTTGAATTTTATATATTCTTCTCCATTCTGTAGTCTTCACGTTCCACCTCTTTCAAATCGTATCCCTCGGGTCTGGGCAAGTTATAGGCGTGAAGATTTCCGCTCCCGTCGGCCTCTGCGTCGGCATTACTTGAGGTTCTCTGCAGCGTCCTTTTACTGTACCTCCGTTCATATTCTGTTTCTTCCACCTTACTTTTCACCGTCTCCTACCAACTGTTTCATAGTGCAACTGCGATGTTCCACCCCCCAGCCCCCGTTTGCACACCTTTCAAACCTATATATTTTACATTCCAGCTCCAATTCCAGTTCCTAGTTTGAATTCCGAGTGGGAATAACTAATGGATTTTAGGGTCTTTCACTAAGAATTAACTCCCAACCACACATCCCTAGCAACTGATTCTTGATTATCATATAACGCTAATAATCTGAAAATTTTCCCTATTCTCGAACTGTCAAAAAAGTCTCATACAGTTTCTCAAAATTTTGGTTTTTGCATCAAAATACAAGAGATAAAAAATGACAGCAGCTGGGACAGACAGCAATTCTTTTGGAGTTTGATTTTATCTTTTCATTCATTTATCAGCTTCTGTGATGCTCTATTGCTTAGAGCAGCTGAACGACAAGAGTTCAGAAAAACAGGATTTAAGAAAAAAAAAACTGGAATTCCGTAAAAGCTAATTACGAAAAGCTGTTGTTAAAGAAAATGCTGGATTTCGACGAAGCTAAATTTTAAAGGATTTTGAAAAAGTTGATTTAAAAAAAACGGGAGTTCAAGAAAATGCTAGATTTCTACAAAGCTAAATTTTGACCAAAAGGATTTTGAAAAAGTTAATTTAAAAAAAAAGAGAGAGTTATAGAAAAAGCTAGATTTCGACGAAGCTACATTTTGACGAAACTGATTTTGAAAAGTAAAAAAAAAAGAGCTAGATTTCGACAGACGTATATTAGAAAAAGCTAGATTTTGACACAGTTAACTTACAACAGATAAAGTTAGAAATACAAGATTTTGACAAAAAAGATAAATACAAAAGCTAAAGTTGAAAGAGCTAGATTTTAACAAAGCTAGATTTTGCCTGAACTAATTAAAAAAAAGGCTAGATTTTGAAAAAAATAAAAAACTAGACTTTGAAAAAGCTCTATTTTAACGAAATTAATCTTGAAAAATCCTGGTTTTTAAAAAGTTAATTTAAAAAAGACAGAGTTCATTAAAGCAAGGTTTCAACAAAGCTAGATTTCGACAAAACTCATTTTGGAAAAGCTAGATCTATCAAAATTTTTTTATTGATAAAAATGCTATCTAAAAAAATTAATTGTAAAAAAAACACTATCTCAAAAAATAATTGCTGTTAAAAAATTACTATCTAAAAAAATAACTTCCGTTAAAAAATTAGTATCTCAAAAAATAGTTTCACTTAAAAAACCACTATTTAAAAATTATTTCAGTTTAAAAAACACTATTTAAACAAAATTATTTATTTTGAAAAACGCTATCTCAAATGAATTATTCCTGTAGAAAAAAACCCACCATCTTAAAAAACATTTCTGTTAAGAAAATTACTCTCTCAAAAAAATAATCTATTAAAAAATAATATCTAAAAAAATCATTAAAAAATACTATCTAATAAAATATATACAAAATTATTTTTAAAATACTATTGAAAAAATTATAAAAAATACTATAAACAAATCCTGTAGTCGACCTTCCCAGAAAATTACTATCTAAAAAAATAATTTATTAAAAAATATCTCATAAAAAATACCATCTAAAAATATCTAAAAAAATTATTTTAAAAATACTATCTAAAAAACTGACAAAAAATATAAAAATATGATATAAAAAAAAATCCTGTAGCTGACATTCCCTGGACAGACAAGTGAACTTGACACCAGGTGGCTTGCCTCGTCTGAAGTCTCGCTAATCCGGCAAAGTAATGCTAAGTCTCTTGAGTACATAACAGAATTTTTTTTTTTTGTGTTTGTGTGTGTGTTTTTTTTTGTGTGGAGTGGGGGGATGGGTTTTCCTTGTTCAGCTGTTTCGCAGAAGACTGTTATGCAGTATGTGAGGGAGAATATTAGAAGTCGGTTGATATACTAAGTTTATTTGTCACCAAAGAGAAAATATTGAAAAATTCCTGGGTAATTGGAAATAGTTTTCACTTCGGTTCAGTTGTCTCTGTCTCTCTGTCTCTCTCTCTCTCTCTCTCTCTCTCTCTCTCTCTCTCTCTCTCTCTCTCACACACACACACGCATATATATTTATATATATGTATATCATATATAACATATGTATATATATATATGACGACATACATATGTATACATGTATACATATACACGTAAATTTCCATTAATTTCTAAGCTTAACTTTCAAGTCTCCTAATTTGAAAAATCTTCGAAATACTCAATATTTTGTTATTACTGTTTAGCCTCAAACACAAAAAAGTCTCACTAAGTATTATATGACAGAGAGAGAGAGAGAGAGAGAGAGAGAGAGAGAGAGAGAGAGAGAGAGAGAGAGAGAGAGAGAGAGAGAGAGAGCTATCACCACGACAACGTCTAAAACAAAAGTTGCACTGCGGTTTGTCGTTCTCTCTATCTCCCCAGAATTCCCAATGTCGGACAGTGAAACCATACACGTCTTGACTTTCTGCTATGATTTTTTTGTTAACAAGGAAAAACAACTGTACTTGTTTACAGCTACAGTCGCTTTCGGTAGATAGATAGATAGAATATACAATTTACGCCAAAGGCAAAGTACTGGGACCTACGAGGTCAATTCAGAGCTGAAAGGAAAATGGAGAGTAAGAGGTTTAAAAAGGTGTAGCCGGAGGAAAGCCTCATAGCAGTCGCACTATGAAACAATGGTTAGAAGAGGATGGAAAGTGAGATGCAAGACAGAATATGAATGGAGGTACAGTAAAAGGAATGGAAGGGGTCGCAGCTAGGGGCCGAGGGGGCGGCGCAAAGAACCTTTGGGTGCACTGACGGCGCTACTCCCCTACGGCGGAATCGCTTCAGAGCCATCATTTAGTTGTGTGTCGCCGGAAGTAATCTTATAGTGTCACCTTGAGGAAGAATGTTCCAAAATTACTTTAGGTCACTTAGCACAAGACCAACGGCTCTCCCCACACGTCCTTCCCACAGACTCCCCATTACAATAAATTCAACCACTGGCCAGTCGAGAGTCACCGCCCACTCTATGAGCGCCTGACGTCTGAGAAACTACTCTGATCCGAACTGCCATCTTACAACGACAGTCACTACACCAATATACAAGCTCTCCACTTCTACCCAATTACCCGAGGTGGTTTCACCTGTTATTTCCAACACCAGGTACCCTGCACCTGCCTACTCAATTCACGGACGTCCTCAGAATACTCCAAATAATATGAAGACCACATCTCTCTCAGAATTGCTTTAGCACTACAAACCTTGTCGTTGCCTACTAGATTACCTAGAATAACAGCTGACTAAACTAGCTGACACAAATTGTTAGTTTAACCACTTCAAACTGAATAGTGCTTTAGAATGCAAAAAAAAAAAAAAAACTTGAGTAAACAATGAAATAAAATTTTAGATTAATGAAATAGTTTTATATTGACTGTCGAAGCTAATTAAAGTAGCTACAGATTTCACAGCTAAATCCAGAGTTTGAAAGTCAAAGCTTAACATCTTAAGCAATCAACATGGCTGCAAGGTCTACAAAACCATATCGTATAAAAAGGACTCATTTCGAGTTATGAATGCAAGCCCCCATCATATACGCGGCAAATATTGCCGCATATCTAACTGGACATCCTCCCCCACATCAGGGGCTCCGCCCCTGATGGGGGGAGGATAAGCTTGCAGAATAGTTTTAGAAAAAAATGCTAAAAGGAAGATGACACTCACCATTTGCATAGGCTACTTTACCCAAAGTTGCAATAGCGCTGACGAGTCGATGTTGGGCGCCAGAAATCGATTCTGAAAAAAACAAAAAATATGGAGCAGAATTGTAAAAGCAATTATGTTAAACGTTTATTCATTGCGTTATTTTAACCCTGTAACATGTCAAGATCCAACCCTCTCCTCACTTTCATGCAACGATGACTTCGAAATAAAGAAAAAAATCAGAACGTACATAAATCACAAAATAAAAATTTTTAAAACTCACCTTCGTTGAGGAACACTCGGAGCAGAATACCCATCTGTACGAACACAACACTGGCCACAGTGTACAAGCCGAGATTACAGGCAGCAAGAGTTCCGCTACAACTAACCATTGGGCTGAAAAACTTCCCGCCAGCCGTGACTGTGTCACACACACACACACACAAACACCTCCACAAGGACCGTTTACACGTCTTAACAGCCAACGAAAACGAAAGGTCATCATCAACCAAGGACTCTGAGAACATGGAAATTTGCTTTTCAAACTTCTTATTTTTAATTAGTGGCTGACTTGAGAATTTCACTGATTGCGCAAACTAGGAAGCTATACCACGAATGCGTATGTTTCAGATTCCATTATTTTCCATTAGGGGTAAAGACGTACGTACGTGTATACATGTGTATGTAATGTATGTGCTGTATAATACGAGTGATGCAAAGAGGAGGGAATATAATACTTTGACTTATTCTAGACGGGAATATATATATGTAAATACATACAAATACACACACACACACACACACACACACACACATATATATATATATATATATATATATATATATATATATATATATATATATATATATATATATATATATATATATATATGTATATATTATATATGGAATTCGTTGAATGCCTATTATACCCTTCGGAGAAATACTGCCGGGGCCTTCATTCTCGACTAGAATAAGTCAAAGTGTTTTCTTCTCTCCTCTTTGTATTAGTGGGATTCTTTCTCTACAGGAGACCTTTTGGTAATTTCACGGGGAATCATTTCGGGGAAACAGAGATCTTTGAATCTTTGTGGAAACCTAGAGCTCTCTCCACGGGTAACGTAGAGATAATCAATAGTGTCAGAAGTCACTGTCAGCAGCCATTGCAGATGATCAGAGATAATCAGCCCAGTCACAGCCATTGCAAAGATCATCAGTTGTGTCCTAAGTTCTTGCAAAGACAGTGTTACCAGAAGTCACTGAGTACTGTTAGAGGTTATTGCAGGTAAATGGAATTGTCAAAAGGCCATTTCAGAGATAATCAGCACAGTCACAGCCATTGCAAAGATCATCAGTTGTGTCATAAGTTCTTGCAGAGACAGTGTACATAAGTCACTGAGTACTGTTAGAGGTCATTGCAGATAAATAGTATTGTCAGAAGGCCATTTCAGAGACAATCAGCACAGTGAGAGCCACTGCAAAGACGAGTCTCTGCAACATAAGTCACTGCAGAGACTGTTACCAGAAGTCATTCAGTACTAGCAGAAGTAATCGCAGATAAACAGTATTGTCAAGAGGCCCTTTCAGAGAAAATCCGGAAAACCAGAGTTGTTGCAAAGATAACTATAGCTGTCTCGTAAGTCATTGCAGAGACAGTGTTACCAGAAGTCGTTCAGCATCATTAGGAGTCATTGCAGATCATCAGTCCTCTGCAAAAATAATTAGTTGTGTCGTATCACCACAGGGAGAGCCATTGCGAAGATAATCAGCTGTGTCGTAAGTCACTGCAGAGATATTTCAATACATATAAGACCATTTGAGAGGTAATCAGACTATCACTTATCACCTGCTTTCTCTGTTCTTTTGGTCATCATCCGATTTCACCCTCTCCATGTTTTATTCTTGTGGTTGTCATTTATCACCCGGTTTCACCGTCCCCGTTTTCGTGTAGTTTTTTCCCAGTCTTACAAATTCTTGCTGTTTTTCGTTTTAACATATTTTCTCATTTGTTCCTCACCTTTACCTTTCTTAATTTTTCTTTCATTTTTTTTAAACCCTTTTTTATTTCAATTGTTTTTCAAAGCTTTATCTTTCCTTCTTATAATTTCCCTGCGTTTTTCCAAGTATTTTCCTGTTTCTGGAAAAGTTCTCGCTTTAGTTTTTATTTTCATATTTTTTAGTTAGAATTATTATTATTTTAACCGAGCGAGTCGTATCTGGTTATTATAGAAATTAGAAATATATATATATATACATATATATATATATAGAATATATATATATATATATATATATATACATATATATATATACTGTATATAAATATATAAATATATACAAATATTTTCTGTTAGAATTTTGTAATAACCAGATGTTGTATATGTTTGCCCAGTTCAAATATCGAATAACGAACCTGGCTCATAAATGAACATGTTTCACACCTTAATTATAAAAAGAATATGAAAATGAAAGCAAAAGGAAGGAATATAATATATATATATATATATATATATATATATATTATATATATATATATATATATATATATATATATATAATATATATATGTGTGTGTGTGTGTGTGTGCACACTGACAGTACCATGTTTTCTTACCCAATCAAAGCTCAATCACTTGAATATACAACGACCTCCCAACACACATTATAAAGGGCGTAAGCTCACGACTCTCTTATTACACAGCCGAATACAACGGAAACCCTAAGAAACCCATTTCTCCTCTTTTTATTCCTTTTCTTGTTTTCTCTTCTCACTACTTTCTGGGAAAATGACCCACCTCCTTTTTCTAGAATAATAATGGGTCCCCTTCCCCTCGATCTCACTACTTTCTCAAATGACCACCTCCTTTTTTCTAGGGGAGAGAATAATAATAAGGTCCCTTCCCCTCTTTTAATGGGTGGGGGTGGGAGGGATCTCACTACTTTCTGGGAAAATGGCCCACCTCCTTTTTTTCTTGGGGTGAGGTAGAATCTTAACAGTCCTTTCCCCTTTTACTGGATGGGATGGGTGGGGTAGGGGTTGGGGGAGGGGGTACATGTGTGTGTGTGACATTAAGACCATGTACCTCGTTGTTTGTAGCTTAGAAAAGTGAAGAGAAGATTTAATGAAAATGGTCAAAATGATAAATAAATAGATATATAAGTAAAAGAGTGAGTAAATATAAATACATGTATAAATAACTGAATAAATAAAGGAATGAATAAATATTTAGATAAATATATAACCGAATGAATAAGTAACAAAATAATTTTATAAATACATATATAGATACGAAAATAAATAAATATACAAATAAGTAAATAAAGAAGTAAATAAATAAATGAAATATATAAGTGAACAAATGAATAATTAAATAAATAAGCACATAAATAAAAAGGATAAATATACAAATGAATAAAAAAGTGAATACCTGAATAGAGAAATAAATGGGTAAATGAAAAACACATATAATGAAACGCACATATGAATAAATAAATAAAAATAAATAATTAAACAAAATCACGCAAATCTTTGTTGGTACAAAGACGAGTCATTGAAGATAAAAGAAAAAAACTGAATGAAAAATATTAAAAACCTCAAAACTGAATAAATAAATGAACAATAGTCACGTCGAGCGTACCTTGTTGATGAAGGAACGTCCGCGGCTGAAAATAAAAGAAGGAAGTGAATAGAAAAAAAAAAAGATTAAATTATGGAAATTATACAAAAAGGCGGAACTGTGACGTAGTCGAGGGAAGGGTCATCTCCTCTTTCATTTTCTTTTTATCTTTCACATTTCTCGTGTTTATTAGTTATCCCCCATATTTCCCCCCTTCTTCCATTTTGTTTAGATTGTTTGTTTTCTACTCTTTTACTTTTTATCTCTTTTATTTTCCCTTTTCTTAACGCCGTTTTTGCTTTCCGCATTTCCTCCGTTTAATTCCTTCTCCTGTTTACCTGTCGCCATTTTTCTTCCCCCTTTCGTTTATTTCTGTTTCTGCGTCATCTTTCGATTACAGGTGATTCTCAGAGCGAAATTTCGCTATTCTTTACAAGATGATTATTGGCTTCGTTCTTCTTCTTTACATGGGAATAATCGGGCTCGCTGTTCTAGACATGAACACTTCGGTACCAGACATTTGATCCCCCAGGGGCTAGTACTAAGCAAGGCGAAATACATTTGTGCCCCTCCAGGTGCTAGTACTGAACAAGGCGAAATACATTTGACACACCCCAGGGCTACTACTAAACAAGGCGAAATACATTTGATCCCCCCAGGGGCTAGTACTAAACAAGGGGAAATACAAATGACCCCCCCAGGGGCTAGTACTAAACAAGGCTAAATACATTTGATCCCCCCAGGGCTAGTGCTAAACAAGGTGAAATGTTTGACCCCACGGAATAGTGCTAAACAAGAAAATACATTTGACCCCCAGGGGCTAGTAATGAATATAATGAAATACATTTTGATCCTCAGGGGCTAGGTGCTAAGCAAGGCGAATACATTTATCCCAGGCTATTGTACTGAATAAGGCGAATACATTTGACACCCCCAGGCTAGTACTAAACACGGCGAAACAGTGTAGACGAATCGCTGTTTCGCCGTGTTTAGTACTAGCCCTCATGCGGAATTGGAGTTCGGACCGGAAGGGGTTGGCCATTCTTTGCATGGGGATCATTGGGTTGGCTGTTCCTGACATGATCCGAATTTTCACCTGAAGGTTAAAAAAATTAAATTAAAAAAATAAAAAAATTAAAAATAAAAATTGTTTAATGGCACATTCCACGTTAAAAACGTTCTCCGCAGGAGGTAACTTTACCCAAATCTTGACTAAATCAACTGAAAATAAGGCAAGCTTGATTTTAATAAACTTTCAGTACGTGAAAGAAATGTTTTTCTTTCATTATTGAGTCTCATGACATGAATGTGGACTAGAGAAATTTAAAGAACGTTCTTCTTCTTCTTCTTCTTCTTCTTCTTCTTCTTCTTCTTATTATTATTATTATTATTATTATTATTATTATTATTATTATTATTATTATTATTATTATTATTATTATTATGCAGAAGATAAACCCTGAATCATATGTAACTAGCTCACAGGGAGTCATTGACTAGAAATTCAGGCCTAAAGTCTTATTATTATTATATATTATTATTATTATATTATTATTATTATATATTGTTATTATTATTATTGTATTATTATTATTATTATTATTATTTTGTCTCTGATTGCTCTAAACGTCCTTTCTCATTCTATTATTATTATTATTATTATTATTATTATTATTATTATTATTATTATTATTATACATATTATTATTGCATATTATACAGAAGATAAAACCTCATGTAACTAGCCCACCACTGGGGTCACTGACTGAAATTCAAACCAAAAGAATATTATGGCGTTCAATTGAAAGAAGTAACAGATTACAATGAGAAACGCAGAAAGAACAAATCAGTTATCAGAAAAGGGAAACGATCAAATTACCCGGCTAATAAAACAAACAGACAAAAACGTAAGTGAATTTCGAAATGCTATAGAACACAAGAAAAAAAAAAAAAACAACGGGAAAACAACAGCAAACAGATGAAACCAATAAGAGGAGAGAACGAGGCCCTACCAAAGAAAAAGTAAAAAAAAAAAAAAATTCAGGGAAACAGATGCCTTGCAATCTCGAAGGAGATGAGAAGAAGAAGAAGAAGAAGATGGCCCCGACTGAGAGAGAGTCTGAACTCTCGGGGCTTCCCGGGGAATAATAATGGTTTGCTCAATGTGCATAAAATTAGTATAAATACGGTGACAGCCTGGAATCACTTGTTTTGGTGACTCGGGAACAACCGCGGCCCATGAGAAATGGGCCCATTACATCTACGGAAGTGGACCTGCTTTGTCTCGGCGGCGGGAAATTTAAAGGAACCACTTAGACTTGACTTCTTCCATCCACCCCTCCCCCCCACCCTCCTTTATTTATTTTTTTTATTGAATTAAAGAAACGAACGCATCTAGTTCGTCTCCTTATTGCTCCAAACGTCCTTTCTCATTTCTCATTCCCACTGTTTTTTCTCTCATTTTTTAAATATTGTTTTATGAGATTTTTTCTTTGTCACTTTCTGAAATAGCACTCACTGTTCTTCCACCGTTCACAGGAATAGAGTTCAGCGTTTACCACTTGTTAGCAGTTGCGCTAAGCATTGACTGTGTCTAAAAGTGGCATTCAATATTCTCATTTTTAACATTTTTTTTTTTTATCTATGGAAAAACTGGTGTTAACGAACGCGGCGTTTTAACTCCCAGTTCCTTTTTATTCTGGTCGCTTTAGCATTTATATTTAAAAATCCCCATATACCCCGTTTTCCCACGTTTTCCCCACGTACTCCACCTTTCCCACATATCTAATGTTCTTAAAAATGCCCTAAAGTATGTTTTGACACTCTTACCCACATAGATTACTTTCATTTTTCCCACAAACAATATACGAAGTGAATGAACCCAACTTATGTTTGCCTTGCCCCACGTAATAAATACAACCTATCTTATCTTAATATCCCCACACTTCCCCCAAGCAAAATTTTCCCCACAAGTAGAATGTACAAAAAGCCACTGTGGATATAATCTTCCCACGGTTTGGCAAGCACATTTACCCACAATTTATCCCCAACAGGCAGCATTTTCCCCCCTAGAAAAGGGATACGTAATAAAACATTCCCCAAACGCACTATTTTTTCCCCTAAAGTCAACACTCAGGGAAAACAGTCCTCTACTTCTCCCCCGCCCCCTCACCCTGCATGTTTTTCCCCACAACCGCACAACATTTTCCCCAGCACGAAATACCCATGATTAATAGCCCTGGGTATCGCATTTTACCACAAATATTATCCTCACCATACCACACATCGGACCCCAGAAATACCTAGCGGCAGTCTGCAGCATTATTAAAATTCTCCGTCGGTGGAATTTGTTCGTGCTTGCAAAAATAATAAAAAACAAATAAACAAACAAAAAGGTAATCGTTTGTTTAGTATTATAATTCTATTCCATTAAAAACAGAAGAAAGGGGCTATTATTATTATTATTATTATTATTATTATTATTATTATTATTATTATTATTATTATTATTATCTATGGCGAAAAGTGCATCATCTATATTGAATTGGACTTTTCACCCAGTTTGTAAAAATCTAAGATTATTTTTTTATAATATAATATAAAATGAAAGAAAATATATATACACAATTTCACTCTCACATATATAAATATAAATATATAATATATATATATATATGTATATATATATAAGTATATATATATATATATATATATATATATTTAAATATATATTTTAAAATATATATATATATATATATATATATATATATATATATATATATATATATATATATATATATATATATATATATATATATATAGAGACAAGAGAACAATTTAACTAGCAAGAGAACACCTAACCAGGAAGAAAAACACATAATGACATTTATGTCAGAGTAGGCCACGGGTAAACAGGAATATTTTTTTCAGTTAGAACGCCATTTGATGAAAAAAAATGAAATTAAATAAGAAGGCCTAAGTGGCCCTTCTTTCAAGCCACAAAAGGCCTCTCTCTCTCTCTCTCTCTCTCTCTCTCTCTCTCTCTCTCTCTCTCTCTCTCTCTCTCTCTCTCTCTCTCTCTCAATCTGTTCAATCTTTTCTCTTACAAGAGAAGAATTAGAGTTTGATTGGCCAATTGGTTATCTTTAGCTTTGCCTTAAGTGTAAGGCACTTGTGTATATATGTATATATATATATAAATATATGAATATATATGAATATAACAGAGTATACATACATACATATATATACTATATATATTTACATGTATATGTATGCACACAGAATATATATAGATATATATATATATATATATATATATATATATATATATATATATATATATATAATGTTTATGTATATTATAGTGTGTGTGTGTGTTTGGTGTCTGTTTGTATGCCCAGAAATTCAATATAATATATACACACACAAAAACATAACTTAATAATAACTTAAAATCCAAAGAGCAAATTACGTGAATTTCACAAGGCAATTCCCAAAGCCCATTCTCTCTCGCTCTCTCTCTCTCTCTCTCTCTCTCTCTCTCTCTCTCTCTCTCTCCCTCTCTCTCCCGAGAAATCTTGAGATAATCTAGCGAATGGCGGAGAAGAGATGGATCCAGGTCTCGGCTCTCTTTAAGCCGGGGAGGAATTTCATTTGGGAAGGAACCATCCCGCCCCCCCTTGTACCTTCTGCCAAAATTATAAGCCTTAACTATGCTATTAAGCAAGAGATGAATTCATATTCTTCATAATCTGACAAAGAAGACGGGGGCAGGGGTTTTCTTTTCTCTCTCTCTCTCTCTCTCTCTCTCTCTCTCTCTCTCTCTCTCTCTCTCTCTTTCCTCTTGCTCACTATTTCCCCTTTTTACTTTGCCAGTATTCAGCAGATAATTCTCTTTGTTGCGCTGATTCTCTCTCTCTCTCTCTCTCTCTCTCTCTCTCTCTCTCTCTCTCTCTCAGTTCTAATTTTGTTTCATGAGATTCTTTTGCGAAGTTGCTGATTATTTAGTGGAATTACGTGGGAAATTTTATTTCCTTTAATAATTCTGACTATCCTCTGACTATGTAGCTAATTTTTTTTATAGGCACACATATATATATATATATATATATATATATATATATATATATATATATATATATATATATATATATATATATATATATATATATCAATGGCACAATTTTCCAGAAATACATAAGAAAGCAAGAGAAAGGTGACATTAAAAACTGAGATTAACCTCGAAAAAAAAAAACCTATCTCTTATTAGACGAAAGACCATAGGAATTAGGAAAAACAGAAGCAGCAAGAAAGTTCCGAAGCATGGAGGTAGAATGGAAAGTATTGTTAGCTGGAACCACAGGTGTGACAGGTGTATCTAACTTTAAGCAGAAAACTCCTGATAATTATTTAAGTAATAAATTTCAACAGGTGTAAGAGGTACACACCTCACATCAGTTATTTTCCGTAGGCTTGACAGGTGTCTCTAACATCATTTATTTTCCGCAGGTGTGACAGGTGCATCTAACCTTAAGTAGAAAACTCCAAATAATTATTTAACTAATTCCGCAGCCGTACCAGGTACAACTAACATCAAGTAGAGAAGTCCCAAATATCATTAAATTATTTAATTTCCGCAGGTGTGAAAAGTACGTCTCACATCAATTATTTTCAGAAAGTATGACAGATACACACCTCATTAATTATTGCTCGTAGGTGACAGGTACACACCTCACAATCAATTATTTTCTTAGGTGTGAGAGGTACACCTCACAGCAATTATTTACCGCAGGGTGACAGGTACACGCCGCACGCCATGTACCTGCCATTTATTCATTGATACATTGACAAACAGGTGTGACAGATACCCCTCACTCGTCGACACTAATTGCCCTCAACGCAACCGCCCTTGATCTCGGCGCTTATGGAGGATTGAACCAATAATGACGAGAGTGGGATTGTCATTGTAATATATTTCAATTTATTTTTTGACGTTTCCAATCTCCCCCACCCCACTCCCGGGGCGGGGCGGGGCGGTCAATTGGCTTTGTGGCCGTTGTATGAATCGCATTATCCTCTAATTTCCGTGTTCCATAAGAATGATCTTCGGTGTTTTTGTGGTTTGATTGCAAATTCGTTATTTGCATTTTTTTGTCCAGTGTTTGGGTCGATGTTTAATTCGGAATAAATGATCCGGTTTGGCGAGTACAGTGCGTCACTGCATCGAGTGATTGTGTATTTTTGTGTATTTTGTCACGTTGAGATGTGCTCCTTTTTTTTTGTTTCGTTTGCTTGTATGTATGAAAACATGATTGGTTATGATTGCTATATCTATCCATAATTGCTATAGCTATCCATAACTGCTATAGCTATCCACGATTGCTATAGCAAGTTATAATTGCTGTGGCTATCCATAACTGCTATAACTACCCTTAATTGCTATAACTATCCATAATTGCTATAGCTATCCATAAGTACTATGGCCATTCATAACTGCTAAAGCTATCCATAATTGCTACAGCTAGCCATAATTGCTATAGCTATCCATAATTGCTATAACTATCCATACTTGCTATAGCCATCCATAAGCGCTATAGCTATTCATAACTGCTTAAACTATCCATAATTGCTAGAGCTATCCATAATTGCTATAACTATCCATAATTGCTATAGCTATAAAAAATTGCTATAGCCTTGATTATTGCTCTTGTGACTTTGAATAATATTAATAATGGTAATAATATGAATATTGATGTTGATATTAATATTAAATAAGAGCTAATAAATATATTAGTTGGGAGCGTTGAACCTTATTTGTATATCTAAAGAGAATTAAAATCTATGGAAAACTGTGTAAGTAAAAAAAAAAAAAAATACAAATATACTACCGTTTAGTTTTTCACTTTTAGCGATGTTTCTTTCTGGCTGCTTATTTGGAACGCTCACGAAATATTGGAATTTCTGGCAAAAAAATATTTACCAGTTTTCTCGAGATTTTTTTTTTTATCAATGCAACTTTTGCATTTTAGTTCCGGAATAAACAGCGGTCAGTCAGGTTCAAATGACTGGAATGTTGCTTGGGCAGTTATTTTATTTTTTTTTTTTGACTCGAAATCTTTTGTCTTCGATTCTGGTCCAAAGGTTATATATATACTGGGTTGTCCGTGTAAATGTTCGTGCAATATTTTAGGATTTCTAAGCATTACTGGCAACAGATGGGATTAACAAGCACTAAAACATCGGATAAAAGACCTTGGAGATTTATGCCCCGAAATATTCATTGAATTTGTCTTTGCTATTCATGAAGTGTGTTTTTTTCTGCTTCGCTTTCTTTGGTCTTCGTATTTTTTTTTTTTTTCATTTCATGGTTGCAATGTTTATTTTGGGAGGGGGGTGTGGTGGATGGGAAATCTTCTTCATGAAAATTAGTTTCTCTCTGTATTTCGTTACTGTAATGGTATCTGTAATCTCTGTATTTCGTAACTGTAGTTTTTCTATATGTATTTAGTGGGGGTACTTTTTTTTTATTTGCATTTCATGGCTGTCATTTTTTTGGGGTTGGGTGTTTCCATGAAGTGTTAGTCTTTCTGCAGTTCTGTAATGGTATCTGTAATCTCTGTATTTCTTAATTATAGTCTTTCTATTTACCTGTATTTAGTTTTTTTTTGCTTGCATTTAATGTCTGTAATTTTTTTTAAACGGGAGAAGGTTTATCTGTTCCATGAATGTGTTTTTTCCCTGTATTTCATTACTGTGATGGAATCTGTAATCTCTGTATTTCGTAATGATAATATATTTGGTATCCATACTTACCGGCTGTAATGATCGTAAAGGAGACGAAACCGCAAATAAGATATTCAAAATAAAAATTTAAAGAGAGACGGTGAATGTCGACAGCCGATATCACTGAAACGAATCGTGATTGGCCGAAGCTCCTGCTGCTCACCACCAATCACAGGCTGCAGTTCGAATGCATCGGCCAATCAGGAACCAGATAGGGGATCGAATGGTGCAAGCTGCCGAGATTTGCCGTCAGCGAAAAATAAATGAAAAAATGAATACGCAGGTTAATAAATTAGTAGATAAATAAATAAATGAGTAGATAAGTAAATAAATAAATAAATGAATAAATGAATAAATAAATAAATAAATAAACAGACTCTGTTTATGACAGACTCTGTTTATGTCCCAGTAGCGATAATAATAATAATAATAATAATAATAATAATAATAATAATAATAATAATAATAATAATAATAATAATAATAATAAAGAGAGGTCTTGATAATGGAGTGAACAAACAAAAGGACTCTTCATATCATTAACGCCTGGGACAATCCTTTTCCTGTCATTAAACGAGCTGTAGATCGGTGAAAGTATTCCATTGTGCGAATTTTGGAAAGTGGGCCAAGTAGAGGATCCTATGTGCTGTTATAACTATTATTATAATTCCGTTTAAAATCTCCCGTCTGCGACAGTTCCACCTGATGACGGTGAGGCTATGTACTTGAGTGGAAGGGGAGATATATATATATATATATATATATATATATATATATATATATATATATATATATATATATGTATGTATATATACATATATATGTGTGTGTTTGTATATCATATTTATATAACACGTGGATATGTATATGTACAGTATATATATATATATATATATATATATATATATATATATATATATATATATATATATATATATATATATATATATATATATATACATATATATATATATAAAATATATATATATATATATATATATATATATATATATATATATGCATATAAATGATTCTGAATACAAAACTAGTATAGGATATATTGCTTTTCATCTCCTCAACCAAGTAGCTAAACGAGTAGATTTAATGTGACTGAGTTAACAGGTTCGAAGCTATCCCAGGAACAAAAAAAAAACATAAATAATTGCAAACCTCGAGGGGTATGGGGTCTGACCTTCACCTCTTGTGCAAAAATACAAATTTCCTAAAATTACTTTTAACTGTGTGTTAGCGATTTCACTAAATATTGATCGATTTCCACTATTATTATTATTATCATTATTATTACTGCTTTGATGATGATGATGATGATGATGATGATGAATATTATTATTATTATTATTAATTCAGAGAATGAACCCTATTCACGTGGAACAAGCCACGGGCTTGAAATTCAAGCCTCATTCTAAAAGGCCCCACTACGCAACCACCAACAAATCCTCCACCAGTCTCGACTGTGATACAGCATAACCAGCCTGACCAGTCTCGACTGTAACACAGCATAACCTGCCTGGCAATCCGCACATTAACCACACAGCGCTGATAGGAGGATTTCAATACTGGCCCTTCCAATAGCACGCGGCATTTTCCCTTATCTCCAGATTAAAAAAAAAAAAGATACTATTCTAGTCCTTATTGACAGACAGACAAAAGGGTCAAAGTACAAAAATACTTGCTCGTTTCCGTTAGCTGTTGCCGAGAGTAATCGCCAATTAGCTGGGAGCAGCGGCGGATATGCTTTGGAGGGTCAAACGGACAGCCGACGAGTGGCCTCGTAATTGTCGTGCAATTGTTACGCCTCTCGTCGAGTAAAGGTTTAGTGAATGGGTTGATTTCTGAATGGGGCTTTGGCGGTCAGCGCTGATTAGTGTAGTGAGGAGGGTTGTGGGGGGAAGGGGGAATTGCAGTGGTGAATTGACTAGTGGAATTGTCTTTTTGTTAGTTGTATTTTGTAAATGATATACATTTTTTGTCTGTTGATTTGTGAATTCGTTTATTTATTTATTTTTTTTTTCTGATGGCTGATCTCTTCGTTCTGTATTTCCCATTACCTTTAGAAACTTGAATTTCAAGTCATTTCAGCTTGTCTTTTAATAATTTCTTTACATTTTTATTTTCATTTTTTGTTTATATATCTTTTTTTTCTTCTCTAATAGCCGATCCCTTCTTCCTCTATTTCCTATTACCTTCTGCAGCTTCTCTCAAATGAACACCATAATATTCTTTGGAAGCTTGAATTTCAAGCCAGTGGCCCCTGTGGTGGGCTTGTTCCATAGGAATAAGGGGTTTGAGTAATAATAACATTTATGATAATTCCATGGTGTTGTCAGATCACAGTACTGTTATTTTCGAGGATGTAAATAATTTACTGTGAATTTACTTCCGCCCTATTTGGCATCCGGGTCTAAAATTTGAATTAAAGTGAAGTGAGAGTTTAATTAGGAGAAAGGGA
>NC_089789.1:43058605-43098605 GCF_040412425.1 Macrobrachium rosenbergii | reverse complement strand
AACGGAGATTTTATTCACAAAAGTTACCAGTTTTCAAGGACTAACTGTTCCATCGTCCGGTAGCCGGACGACAGGGGCAGATTAGTCCTTGAAAGCTTGTAGCTTTTGTGAATGAAATCTCCGTCAGATACAGTCATGTTTAAACGAGGTATGGTTAGTCTTTATATATACATATATATATCTCACTATGGTCTAATGGTCATGAAACTTGTCTCACAATGAGAAAGCCTGGGTTTGATTCCCAAGTGAGGTACATCGATTTAGCCTTGCTGAACTAAATTATACCGAATTTCTGATGACCCGAGAGAATAAAAAAAAATGTGCCTGGTATCTTCCTAGGCATGATGGGCTGCAGCCAGGGTGGAGCAGGACAGCATGGAATTAGGAACTTCATTTCTCCAAAAAAAATAATGTTATGGATCAAAATGAAATTACTGAAGTAAAAAGGAAATAATTATTTTAAATGAATCACAATATACAATGAAATTCTAACTGTTTTTCTCCCGTTACAGCTCCACCTAACTGCTTACAATACTACACTCAGTATTCAGGAACTCTCTCGACCTTCAATTACAATGTAAGTTTATCTTTTAACTTGTTGTAAAACCAAAAATGTCTTGATTTCTATCTAAAATCCTACGCTTGGCTATTGGTTCATTTAGGTTGAGCTGGCCTTATGCCAGCACTGGTCATTGCCTGAAGAGCACCCTGTAAGAGTAGTAAGATATTAAAGGTAATAAATGGGCTGGTGTGGCCCTCTGGCACCCACCTCACCAGGAAGGCTCATCCAGAGGGCACTGCACACTGCTACCCACACTGCGCTATTCTCCTCCACCTTGCTTGCACTCTTTCTCTTCCTGAATAGTAAGGCCCATTCTCTCAAGTTCTTCTTGTAATCCATCTATCCGGCACTTTCTAGGTCTTCCTCTACTCCTCCCGCCTATCAGCTCCCCCATTCTCTCCGCAAGATCAAACCATCTCAAAGCATTGTTTTTGCCACGTCTGCGTGCATCCACATTTCTTAAACTTCCAACTCTCACACTTTCAGTTCTTATTCGCTGCATATACTGCAACAAAAGTTCATTTCAACAGTTTCAGTCTCTCTTCTTTCATTCACATTCAACGTCCACTCTTTAGCACCATGGAGGTACTACTTTCATACACACAATCACATCTGTCTATCTATCTGTTTTGTGAGACCGCCTCTTCTGTTCTTGCATCAACTCGTGATGAGCCTCCTCAAATATTTCTTATTGAAACTATATTCCTGGGCCGTTTTTCGTCATCCCATGAACCTACTGAACAAGATTAGTTAAATCCTACGCTAAACTTCTCCTCACCGCCAAACTTTTCATGCAGTATAAGATTCTTTTCCATGAGTAAGATCATAATCTTGAAACTTTTCATGCAATGATTAGATTCTTCTCCTTGAGTAAGACCAATATCTTGAAACTTTACGTGCAGTGATAAGATTCTTCTCCATGAGTAAGACCATAATCTTGACACTTTTCATGCAGTGAAAAGATTCTTCTCATCGAGTAAGACTTTAATCTTTTCCCATCTCCATCCAGAGCGAGGATGGCATCCACCAACTGGCAAGCCAGAGATATACCATCTGCATCAAGACCAGAGAAGGATTCTGTGGTATTAAGTACTCGTCTGAAAGTTTCTCTCTCTCCGGAGACGGAGAAACCGCTGCTAGTGAGTGATTCCAAACTGCTCCAGTGATTTTTTCAATGCCAATGAGATGAAAAATTAGGTTTACAGAGATGGGCATTGCTTTTTCTTCAAGGAGGGAACGCAATGGGCCTATTTTCACTCTTGTCAATTTCAGGAAGCTGGCAAATCTGTTTAGCAGAGTAAACTTATTTTTATTTAAAGGACGATGGTCATTTCTGACTTTTTGTGTAATTTGGGGGTTCTGTACATTTGACATACTCATGACTTTTGGAAACTGAAGGTGTCTGATGAAAGCATTTGGTGAAACGACTATCATTCCTTTCATTTTTTTTTTATTCCTCATTTTCCCTGTGAGTGCAGTTTCCACTCTTTCTTCGTCCATTTTAATTATCTTTTCCTTCATTAGCTGCTGATGGTAAGGAGGGCGATGCAGACTGTGACAAGGATTACGTTCTGATCCCTTCCCTTAACAAGGATGGGACTCCCGCTAAGGATCGCCGCTGTGGGAACGCTTTCGCAGATTTCACCAGTAAGTATATATCTTCCATACTTTCACCTGATTTCAATTTGTTTTTTCAACTACATCCGACTGACTGTCATCTCACAAGCAACAACATTACCTCTCCTTATTCATTAGGCCTAACAATTTCGACCAATTTAAAAGACGATACTTTTCGTCGGCTTTTAAATTTTCCCTATATTTCACTATCAGCCACTTCGGGACGCCTTCCTCGGAGGGCACCGCAGTTTCAGTCACTTCAGGAGACTTTTCTCACAGACTGATTCAGTCAATTTCCATCATTTTAGAACGCACTGTTTCAGAGGCTCCCTTACTCTCCATGAAATTGAAATAAATTCGATTAATGGAAGTGCTCGGTGATTGATCGATTGATTTTTTTCTTGCAGCGTATTCACAACCGTTCGAGGTCCGTGTAGTGACCGATGGAGAAGAAGACCAAGCAACCGATCCCAAGAACAAAGGATTCTCCATGAGGTATACACAGATTCCTTGTTAATTCTCCATGGGGTATTACACAGATTCCTAGTTAATTCTCCGTGATACATTACACAGATTCCCAGTTAATTCTCCATGAGGTATTACACAGATTCCTAGTTAATTCTCCGTGATATATTACACAGATTCATTGTTAATTCTCCATGAGGTATTACACAGAGTCCTTGTTAATTGTCCATGAGGTGTTACACAGATTCCTAGTTAATTCTCCATGAGGTATTACACAGAGTCCTTGTTAATTGTCCATGAGGTGTTACACAGATTCCTAGTTAATTCTCCATGAGGTATTACACAGAGTCCTAGTTAATTCTCCATTGAAGTGTTACACAGATTCCTTGTAAATTCTCCACGAGGTATTACACAGATTCCTAGTTAATTCTCCATGAGGCGTTACACAGATTCCCTGTTAAGGGGAACAGGTTATCTAATCTTCCTCCTACTGACTTTTTAACATTATTGTACCTTTCCTTCTTCCCATCTTTCGTTTAGCCTGTGAGTACATTATCCTTCTCCTCTCTGTTAACTCCGATATATCTTTTCTCGTCATCTTCAGGGACGTACCATAAAACATTACATTTTATCATGATACCCAGTTGTTGACCTCTGCACCACGTGTGATTGTAGCCATGCCAAAATGTTGTTGATTGTTAAGAACAATTAAAGTGTTGTAATAAGATATTTATAGATGAAATTTTATTATGCCTTTGATTATCTTTAAGACTTTTGTGCTTTGTAAGCATAAACGAATCATGATCAGGAAAACTCAGGAAAATTGGATCAAATCAAGTCTATGATACACATATGGATCTTAATCCAACTTGAAGAAAAACTCATTTTTGATCCACCTTGAAAAAATGCTTCTTGGATCCGCAAAATTGGATCAAATCCGGTCTATGATACACATATGGATTTTGATCCATCTAAAAAATGCTTCTTGGGTTTGCAAAACTGGATCAAATCAAGTCTGTGATAAACACGTGGGTCTTGATCCACCTTAAAGAGATGTTTCTTGGATCTGAAAAACTGGATCAAATCAGGTCTGTGATGCAAATATGGATCTGGATCCATCTTGTGAAAAAATGCTTCTTGGATCCACAAAATTGGATCAAATCTTCTTTGACTTGTGGTCTGTCCTATCAAAAAAAAAAATTAATTTGAAATTCACCAGTAAGCTTTGGACAGATAAATAAACAGATAGTCAAATAAAAACTAATGTGAATGCACCAGTTCCACCAAATATATATATATCCATATGTAAATATATATATATATATATATATATATATATATATATATATATATATATATATATATATATATATATATATATTTGAGTGTTATTATGACTAGATATACATTTATATATATATATATATATATATATATATATATATATATATATATATATATATATATATATATAAATATATAAAATTTATAATAATTCAAAATAATTTAGTAAAAAATACCTTCAATGAAACATCCTTGCCATGTCGTAATAGGTAAACCTCATTCACACCCTAAAATTTTTATCGACTATAAATGATAACTGCAAGAGTTATTTTTCTTTCCACTCTCTCATTGTTAAGTTATTTTTCTTTCCACTCTCTCATTGTTAAGAGTTATTTTTTCCCATTGTTACCATGACGGTAACTTCTCCCTCCCAAGCCCCCCTCCCACCCAACCCCCCCTTAGGACGATTATGTGGTATCGTCACTTCATCTGACCCACTTACTGTATGCAAGAGTTCGAAGGTTATATATAAAAGGATCGAGTTGGTTTTGACCCTCCAGTTTTAGTGGACGCAGTTGCCTGGAGTGCTTCTGTAGTCGAGGTGGGGTGTGTATGTGTATGAGAGTGTATTTCTATAACATATGTCCTACACTATTGTATAAATTCGGTGTTTGTGTAAGTGTGTGTATTTCTATAATGTATACGTCCTAAATTATTGGTTAAATTCGGTGTTTGTTTAAGTTTGTGTATTTTTGTAGTGTATACGTCCTATGCTATTGTGTGAATTCAGTGTTTGTGAAAGTGTGTGTATTTCCGAAGTGTATACACCATACACTATTGTATAAATTCAGTGTTTGTGTAAGTGTGTGTATTTATGTAGTGTATACGTCCTGTGCTATTGTGTGAATTCAGTGTTTGTGTATGTGGATAAGTATGAATGTATATTTCTATACCGCACACCTGTGTAGGTTCAGTTTTTGTGTATGTGTGTGTGTGTTTGAGAGTGTGTGTTTCTACACTGTATACGTTTTACACTATTGCAAGAATTCAGAGTTAGTGCACATGAATGTGTATGAGTGTGCATTTCTATACAATATACTTCCTACACCGTTGTATAAATTCACTGTTTGTGTATATGGGTGTTTCTGTGCTGCGTAAGTCATACACGATTGTACAAATTCAGTGTTTTCACCGGCCATAGCTCCTCTACTTCAAGTTCTACGGCACTACAAAAATTCTGCGTCTCCATCCGTCACTCACCATACTACAGTGCCTTCCCTACAGCCCTACAGTGCTGTACGAGTCGTATAATCCCTTCTAGGCCCCCGCAGAGGCATCAACAGCGAAGTATTTCACCGGCCATTGACTTGCACAAATTTATAATTCAACTTCGCCAACCAGATTAAAGGATCCATTACCCAATCTGTTATAGCTTCATATTATTTTACCGCCCCTCGCCCCACCCATCCCCCCGCCATATTGGAAAGTGACCCAATTATCTAGAGCATTTCCCGGATTAAAAAAAAAGAGGTTAATATTTTAATCCCATAAACGATCTAAATGTAGGACAATTATTTGTAGTCGCCATAGGCTACACCAATTTTTTTTTTTTTTTGCTTTTACATTGAGTTATCCATTGACAAATTGGTTTTTTGTAACTTTGTATTTGATGATGATGCTCGGCTCAATAACACGTGATTTAAGCTGGCATAACAGCCTGTTTTTTTTTTGTTTTTTATTCTCGAGGGATTAAACGCTGCACTTATATGTATAATATATATATGTATATATATATACATATGTGTGTATATATATATATGTATATATAAATGTACATATATATGTATATGTATGTGTATGTATATATCCATGAAAGTATATATATATATATATATATATATATATATATATATATATATATATATATATATATATATATATATATACTCTATATACAGTTATGTTTATATATACATATATGAGCATTGTATATATATATATATATATATATATATATATATATATATATATATATATATATATATAAATGTGTTGTACAAAGGTTGGCATTGACGTTTCACAATACCCCAGTCTCGCCCAGACTTGAAAAGCAAGTCGCCATGCCTCTGACCCTGAAGATGGAATCAAGACGCGGTCTGAAACGAAAATCAAAATTTCAGGATACTGACCATATTCTAAATCTAACTTTAGAGGAGACAGAGAGAGAAAGAGAGAGAGAGAGAGAGAGAGAGAGAGAGAGAGAGAGAGAGAGGTCCTTCACTAGTCAACATCCTTGCAGGGAAAGATGTTGGGAAACGGCAGCCTGCCTTCCAGACGGATTTTGTTGATGATGTTCCTCCACCTGGTCTCGCTTCGTCTCGCGACAAGTGTCTCTCTGGCTGAATCAGGCAACGGAACTCTGACGAACGGCGGACTCGGAGTCACCTTTGATGCGCCCTCGACTGATGTCTCGACGCCTGACACGTCTCCGTACAGGGGAGGCCGTAGGGAAGGGAGATGTGAGTATCTGTTGCACGTGAGATCAGAGTTACACGTTCCATTGGGTAGAGACTGTATGTGAGATCAGATTTGCACGCTGCAGAGTGCAGTAATTGCGCGTGATATAAGATATTCACGTTGCAGAGGTCAGAAATTGCAAGTGAGATCAGAGGGGGTAATTTCACGTGAGATCAGATTTAGACGTTGCAGAGGTCAGAAAATGGCGTGTGATGAGTTATTCACATTGCATGGGACAGAATAGTGTATATATATATATATTATATATATATATATATATATATATATATATATATATATATATATATAATATATATATATATATATACATATATATATAATATGTGCTTTTAGAATATTTTCTCTCTTTCTCTAATGCAATTTCTATTGAAGCTCAATAGTTTTACATGCTTTATTTGCAGGCTATCTTGTTATTCAGACTTGGAATCAGTCTATACTTCCTTTCCTTCTCAGGCCTGTAGAGAAAAAGAAGAAGTACAGACTGATTCGGAATCTAAACAAAAAGACAGTCTCTGGCAACAATGCCACTGACTCCAATAGAAAAAAAAAAAAAATATATGCAGTATTCATATCTACAAAATCGTGAAACTATATAAAAGAGTAAAGTCAGCATTCCTCTCCCCTTCCCTCTTGCAGTCCTGAGCTTCCTACGCATGGTGAAATTTCGAGTGCAGCCCAACCCCTGCGAAGGATCCACTTTCGGATCAGTTGGGAGGTGCCTGACCCAGTTCGAGTGTCAACAAACGGAGAGCAGAGCCGACGGCACCTGCTCCTCTGGATTTGGAGTTTGCTGCATCCGTGAGTTGCTTTTTTTTTTTTTTTGGTTTGTTTGTTTGTTTTGGATGCGTTCTTTTCGTTGTTGAAAGATGAATATTTTAAGAAATGAAAATTTTAACAAATTTTGTTCGTTTTGGATGCGTTCTTTTCGTTGTTGAAGGATGAATATTTTAAGAAATAAAATTTTTAACAAATTTTGTTTGTTTTGGATGCGTTCTTTTCGTTGTTGAAGGATGAATATTTTAAGAAATAAAAATTTGAAAAAATTTTGTTCGTTTTGGATGCGTTCTTTTCGTTGTTGAAGGATGAATATTTTAAGAAATAAAAATCTTAAATTCTGTTCGTTTTGGATGCGTTCTTTTTCGTTGTTGAAGAATGAATATTTTAAGAAATAAAAATTTTAAAAAATTTTGTTCGTTTTGGATGCGTTCTTTTCTTTGTTGAAGAATGAATATTTTAAGAAATGAAAATTTTTAAAAATTTTGTTCGTTTTGGATGCGTTCTTTTCTTTGTTGAAGAATGAGTATTTTAAGAAATAAAAATTTTAACAAATTTTTTTCGTTTTGGATGCGTTCTTTTCGTTGTTGAAGGATGAATATTTTAAGAAATAAAAATTTGAAAAAATTTTGTTCGTTTTGGATGCGTTTTTCTCTTTGTTGAAGAATGAGTATTTTAAGAAATAAAAATTTTAACAAATTTTTTTCGTTTTGGATGCGTTCTTTTCGTTGTTGAAGGATGAATATTTTAAGAAATACTGAAAAAACCAAGACTAAAAATACGAAGATGAAAATAAAAGGAAATTAATGCTACATCTGCCTCAGTAGAACATGATTTTCCCCTTTCAAACTGAAAGTAAAAAAAGTAAAAAACTTGCTTCAGAAAAACGATATTTTTTTTTCTTTTCAAAACAAAAGAGTAAAAATTAAAAATTACAAATCTACCTAGTTTTTCATTTTTTCAAAACAAAAAAAGTAGAAAAAGTTATTTATCCCTTTCAAAGTGAAAAGAGAATAAAAAATTACAAAACCTTCTTCATGAATACAATATTTATTTTTCATTTTCAAAACAAAAGAAGTGAAAAAAAATACCAACCTGCTTCAATTATTCATGATTTCTCTCTTTCAAAACGACAAAAACATCCGAATGAAAAAATAGAAAACCCGCTTCGAAAAAACAATACATCTCCCTTCCAACAGCCAAGAAAAAAATTGTCACAAAAAATCGAAAAAAATACAATAAAAATACAATTAGGGATTATTTTAGTAGATTTTTTTGTGACGATTTCTTTGTTTTTTGTGTGTTTAATGTTGAAAGTTTTATAATTTTTTTATTCTTTTTTTTTTTTGTTCTTTTCGTTGCTGAAGAATAATTAACAAAATATGGGAATATGAAATTAAGAAAAATAATTAACACAATAAATATACAATTAGAATATTTTAGTCGATTTTTTTAAACGATTCTTTCTTTTTTCTCCTGTTGAAAGAGAGAAATCGTGTTTTAATGATACAGGTTTTGTATACTGAATTTTTTTTTGAGAGGGAAAGTTTTTTAAGCAGGTTTTGTACGTTTTTTTTATTTTTACTTTTTTTTTTGTTCTCAAAGGGAAAAGTCGTGTTTTAAGGAGGTTTTGTGATTTCATTTTTATTTTACTTTTTTTTCTATTTTTTGCAGTCTGGGCTAAATTCGAATTGAATTTTGGCTTATGAAAGTCAACTGGTTTTGAATGGAAATTTGTCGCGTCTAAAAACTGTTTGCCACAATTCTTTAGGCAGATATTGGTTTGTTCAAGTTCTCTCCTCTCTCTCTCTCTGGTTCTCTCTCTCTCTCTCTCTCTCTCTCTCTCTCTCTCTCACACACATACGCATACATATACATGCACACAGACACACACATATATATAATATAAATATATGCTTATGTATATATATATACATATATATATATATATATATATATATATATATACATATATATATATATATATATATATATATATATATATATATATATATATATATATATATATATATATATATGTCTGCAATGTACAAACTCTTTCACCCACTTTGATTCCCAATACGACATTAGTTCGCACGACCTCTCTCTCCAGCTTCCATTCCACCACAGCCGGTCGTTACAATGAAACTCTGTGGTTCAGCGCCCTGCCAAATGACCTGGCCTCATTCGCTCCTGTTCATAATGACGTCCTCATCTAAGAACTCCGGCATAAGCCAATAGTGACAGAAACTATAATCCGAATTGGTCGGCTATCTCCGTCTGCGTCATTCAATTTTAGTACCATCTTTTTCTGCTTCTTCTTCTTCTGTTTCGTAGGTGAGGCCATGCGTCGTTCAATTTTATTACCATCTTCTTCTTCTTCTTCTTCTTCTTCTTCTTCTTCTTCTTCTTTTCTTCTTCTTCTTCGGTGAGGCCATCCGTCGTTCAATTTTAGTACCATCTTCTTCTATTTCTTCTTCTTCGTAGGTGAGGCCATGCGTCATTCAGTTTTAGTACCATCTTCTTCTTCTTCGTTTTCGTAGGTGAGGCCAAATGTGGCGCCGTAGTTCGCCACAACGACACTTACCTCGTGAATGATGGCTACCCGATGAAGACGACTTCGGTTATGAACTGCGTCTACAACATCCGTAAGGTAAGTTTTACGGGTGTCATACTGTCACTGGTAGACGAGATTTTGTCTATTCTGTCACACGTAGACGAGGTTTTGTCCATTCTGTCATATGGAGATGAGATTTTATCTATTTTGTCGCATGGAGACAAGAGTTTGTCTATTTTGTCACAGGTAGATGAGATTTTGTCTATTCTGTCACAGGTAGACCAGGTTTTGTCTATTCTGTCACAGGTAGACCAGGTTTTGTCTGTTCTGTCACAGGTAGACGAAATTTTGTCCATTCTGTCACAGGTAAACGAGATTTTGTTTATTCTGTCACAGGTAGGCGAGATTTTGTCTGTTCTGTCACAGGTAGACGAGATTTTGTCTAGGCTATTCTGTCACAGGCAGACGAGATTTTGTCTATTCTGTCACAGGTAGACGTGATTTTGTCTGTTCTCTCACAGATAGACGAGATTTTGTCTATTCTGTCACAGGTAGACGAGATTTTGTTTGTTTTTCCACAGGTCGAATAAAAAACTAAAATTTATCTGTTTCCTCTCAGGTAGAAAAGAGTTTTGACTATCACAAGTAGACTAGATTTTGTCTATTTTGTTTAAATAAAGAAAGGGTTAGACATCAGCCAATTTTGGCACTGATTGTAAATAATGTATTAAAGAGGGTGACATTATAATGTCAACATTCCTATTATTGTTGGTCTCATTTAATCAGGAATTTCCCCCCCCCCAAAAAAAAAAAAACTTCTGAGCTTTTAGAAGCTTTGAAGATGAATCATCTCAATTTTTACATACAGCAGAACCGAGATGGTCAAAGAAAGTAACCGTGGGCCAACTGTGTCACTGCAGTCATGACCATTGTGCATAAATCGCAGAAATATTTTAACGTGGTTCAGCTAAAACCAATTTGCATTTTGGTTTCATTATTTCATTTATGTAGGTCAGTGGTTCTTAACCAGGGGTGCTCGCACCCCCTAGGGGGTGCGAAGCCGGTTCCTAAGGGGTGTGAAATGCTTATGAATAATTAAAGCAAAATATGTTTTTATATATGCATGTTTTTTATGCAAAAAATAAAATAATAATAATAAAATAAATAATAATAATAATAATAATAATTATTATTTATTATTATTATTATTATTATTATTATTATTATTATCATTATTATTATTATTATTTTATTTCAGCAATTCAGGGGGGTGGGAGAACTCACTGCTGATTTGAAATGGGTGCATACATTGAAAAAGGTTAAGAACCACTGATGTACATCAATCACGGGGTAACTGAAAACATAGTTTGATATTAATTTAAAAAAGTACACCAGTATTTCCTAATGCCAAAACAACAATTTCAACGCACTAACCAATTTCCGACCAGCAATTTCACCAATTTCAACATGTGAATCCATTATAAATGAAACGATTTCACCATTTTTCCCAATTTAAATCCTCAAATTTACTTACAACAACTTCTCAAGCCATGCCAAATTTATACCAACAATATCACACCATAACCTAACTGCAGACCAATAATTTCACCAACGCTTTCCAATTTGAGAGAAACAACAAGTTCGTGTCATTTCGCAATTACAGACCAAAAAATTCACGTCACTAATCAACTATAGACCAACAATTTTACCCTACCTAGTTACAGACCAGCAATTTTACACTACCCCATTACAGATCAACAATTTCATACTACCCAGTTACAGACCAACAATTTTACACTACCCAGTTACAGGCCAACAATTTTACACTACACAGATACAGACCAACAATTTTACACTACCCAATTACAGACCAACAATTTTATACTGCTCATTTAAAGACCAACAATTTTACACTACCCAATTACAGACACACAATTTTATACTACACAGTTACAGACCAACAATTTTATGCTACCCAATTACAGACCAACAATTTTACACTACCCAGTTACAGACCAACAATTTTACACTACCCAGTTACAGACCACCAACTCTGCCACAGCTCCCAATCTAAACGAACCAGCATCCCAAACTTTTCCCCCAGCCATACCAATTTCAGACGACCAATTTCCTTCCCTCCCCAAAACAATTCCCAGGTAAACAATTCCCCCCACAAACAATTCCAGATAAACGACAACATCTGCCAGCTGCGCCTGGACTTCGAGACCCTGGTCCTGGCTGGACCAAACGGCCAGAGTATCTGTCGGGAAGACAAGTTGAGTGTACTGAGTCCGGCCGATGGACCGTCTGTTATAATATGCGGCACTAACTCAGGCCAACACAGTAAGCTGCGTTGTTCGTTTGTTTATTTATTCGCTTGTTTACCTGTTTATCTATTTATTTATCTGTTTACCTGTTTATTTATTTACCTGTTTATCGACTCATTTATTTAATTTTTATCTATTTGTTTATCTATTTATCTGTTTATTTATATACATATTTATCTATTCACTTATTCATTTGTTTATTTAATTATTTATTTATTTACTTATCTATTTATCTATTAATTTTTCAATTGTTTATCTATTTATTTATTTATCTGTTAATTTATATATTCATTTTTTATTTATCTATTTATTTTACCTATTCATTTAGTTACTAATTCATTTATTTATTCCTTTATCTATCTATTAATTTATTTATTTTGTTTATCTACGTATTTTTTATCTATTAATTTATTTATCAATTAATTTATTTATCTATTGATTCAGTAATTAATTGATTTATCTTTTCATTTATTTATTCATTCATTTATCCAGTCGTGAATGACTCGGATGATTCGCTTGAATGAATAAATGACAAGTCCAATACTTCACTAATTCAACAATAATTTACTTAGTCTGTGTAGTTGATTCACTTGAATTACTACATTTACTTAAAGATTTAGTGGTTAGCCATCCATTCATTCATTGAATAATGTATATATAGTTCATTCATCAATAATAAATTTCCTTCAGTGCTGTTTGCTGGATTGATAGAACCCACCCTCAACTTCGCTATATATACAGTATATATAACGCACACTAAATTTTAAGTGTTTATTAATTCATTTAAAAAAAATCTTACTCGTGTTAGTGTAATGAAATAAGATTAATAACTGGTTTATTTGTTTATTTACATATTTATTTAAATGATCATTTATTCCCTGACATGTGATTCTGATGATTCTGCTCCGCAAAAAGATGTTCAAACATTAGTTTTGAAAAAAATTCCATTGAATGCATTTTAATCCTGTCATACTCAAGTTTTTCTTTAATTTTTCAATGTTAGAACTTGGTCATTTATAGTGTGCAAGGTCTCTTGCTAACAGCTTTACTAATAATATAGTATTTACCCTTTATATATTATGCTTTTCTGCTCTGCATTACATTTTTCTCATCCATTCTAAATTCAATTTAGCTCATCTTTACTTTACCTAATTTATTTCTACATTCTATTAATGTATTCTACCTCTTCTACATTACGTTTCATTCGCCTCTCAGGCTTCTTATTTATTTCCTCCATATTCTATTTACTTCTACTTTATTTACCTTTTCAATATTTTACCTATTATTTTATCTCTCTATTCTACCCTTCTGCAATATACTTTCTTTACCTTTTCTACATGTGAATGACGTCTTCTACATTCTAATTACCTGTCTTCACTGCAACTACTCTTCTGAATAGCCCAGCTGCAGCAGTAGTAATAGTAGTAATAGCCAGGATTTGCCTTTGAAACGGCTCCTCCCGAAATGAACTTCCCAGTGACAGCAGGACTCTTCACTGCAATTACTCTTCCGAACAGCCCAGCTGCAGTAGTTGAAGTAGTACTGGTGGTAGTAGTAATTGTCAGGATTTGCCTTTGAAACGGCTCCTCGTGCAGAGAAACAAACCTCCCAGTGACAGCAGGACTGATGGCATTACGCATCTAGAGTTCCCAGACCTGCGCAATCGTTTTGTTGGGTCGGTGTCCCGCGGCGCTGGAATGAATTGAAAACGATTTCGGTGAAATATGATAGGAAATATTTAGTGTTGGTTATTGAAAGTAAACGTTTTTTTTTTTTTGTGAATGTTTAAAGTGTTCAGCACCTTATAACTCAGATTCCCAACAGAGTTTCTTTCTCGAATATACATTAGCTTCCTCATACAGTGTCTGCCTTAAATATACACTGTTTTTAAATATACACCTCGAAACAAACTATTCCTCACAGAGGTTCTATTAAGTATATATTATTTTTTCACATAGATTTTATTTCAAATATACTAAATCAAGAGTTTCTGGGACCAAATGATGATATCTTTTTCAAATATTTAATTATGTTTTTAATTTTCAATTTTCCAAAACATTCCCTGGAAAAAAATTAATAACAATATTTGTTGAATATCTGTTTTTTTTTTAAGTTACAAAGGGAAAATCTGAAAGCTATTAAGAATACGGCCAGCCAAGTAACACCCGCCAGGCCACCAGATCTCGCTTCTGTTCTTTGGAGATCAATAGCTACATGGATGGCCACTTTACGAACAAATCTTCGCTTCATATAACCTCTCTTTTTTGAAGAGGCGGGATACACTCCCCCTCATACCCCTTTATCTAGCATTCTCTCTCTGTCTCTGTCTCTATCTTTCCCTCCCTTTCTGTCTTCCCCTTTCGCTCTCTTTCTCTTTATCCATTTCGCTCTCTCTCTCTTTCGCTCTACCCTTCTCACTCTCTCTGTGTTTATCTCTCTTTCTGTCTTCCCCTTCGCTCTCTTTCTCTATTTCTCTCCTCCCCCCCTCTCTCTCTCTCTCTTTTTTCATTCTCTCTATCTTTCTCTATGATTTTCCTTCTCTCTCTCTTCCTTCCGCAACTCTCTCTGTTTGTCTCTTTCTTTCCTTCTCTCTCTCTTCCTCTTTCGTTCTCTCTCTCTTTTCCCCTTTCGCTCTCTCCCTCCCTCCCTTCTCTCTTTTCCTTCCTCAACTCTCTCTCTCTGTTTGTCTCTTTCTTTCCTTCTCTCCCTCTTCCTTTTTCGTCCTCTCTCTCTCTCTCTTCCCCTTTCTTGCTCTCCTGCCTCCTGCTTCTCTCCCTCTCCTCGGGGTCGAGTTAATGCCAGCGAGAAACTGAAAACCTCATTAACTTCTTCCACTCTACATGCGATGGGGAATGTGGGCGCGGTGGGCGGCCGCGTTAATGACGCCCATTATGGGCGTTTAAACGCTCATCCGCCATTCTGCCCCCGCTTTCTCCATTTCCCCTCAAAATATTTCCTCTCTCTCTCTCTCTCTCTCTCTCTCTTTCCCTCAGGCCTGCAAGGCTCACTCTTTCTTCTCTCTCTCTTTTTCTTTACCTCTCTCTCTCTGGTTAGGTAACAGTGAAATGAAAGAAAAGAGAAAGGATGATAATAATAATAATAATAATAATAATAATAATAATAATAATAATTATTATTATTATTATTATTATTATTATTGGTGATAAAATTTGACTGTAAGCTTCAAACGAAATTGATAATAATAATAATAATAATAATAATAATAATAATAATAATAATAATATTATTATTATTGCTATCATTATTATTATCATTATTGTAACAATCTCACCCTAATTACGGCAAAAGCACTGACTGTCACATTGTTTATATTCATGTCCTCATTACGACAAAACTACAGTGTACGTCGAAATGGGAAGAGGTCAAGGGTCAGCCAGGGTCAGCATCGGGCTGACGTCATCCAGCATGGACAGAGGTTGGCGTATAAGGGTATCCCAGATCGCCTGCAATTCGCCCTACAGAGGTCAGGTCAAATATTCAGCTCGTAACTTGATTAGAGACATTAATATCGTATAGACTGTAAGAGAATATTAAGTAACTTGGTATGTTTTTTTTATTTCATTATTCAATGCTGATATTTCTTTTATTGAAAAGATGAAGATTTTGATCGATTTAAAAAATATTCAGTTCATGATTTGATAAGAGGTATTAACATTGTGTAGTCTGTAAGAGAATGTCAAGTAAATTGGTATGATTTTGTATTTCATTATTCAATATTTTTTTAATTGAAAAGTTGAAACTTGATCTATTTTAAAAATTTTCAGATCATAATTTGATAAGAGGTCATTAATATGGTTTAGCCGGAAAGAGAATATAGAGTAAATTACTATCTTTTTTATATTTCATTATTCAATGCTTAAATTTTTAAATCAAAAGTTGAAATTTTTACCAACCTAAAGATTGATTTTAACATCAATTTTAAAACCAACTATGTTAAACTTTAGTCTGATACAAGCCATAAATTATAACAAATTTTTTCGCTTCACCTTTAATTTTAACATTTTTATTTCCGTTTGCTAAAATACTATTAATAAGTTAACATTGCGTCTCAAGTAAAAGCAATAATTTTTCAATGGGCAATTAAGATACTGTTTATTTTTAGCTCCGGAGAACTGCCTTCAATACTTCACCGATTATACGACAACTATACAATCATTCAACTTCAAAGTAAGTAATTTTTTATTTTATATATATATATATATATATATTTATTTATATATATATATATATATATATATATATATATATATAAATAAATAAATATATATATATATATATATATATATATATATGATATATATATATATATATATAACTGGAATCACGAAAAATATGGAACGATGAATAATAAAGGCAAATGTCCTGAGGGAAAGAGAAACGACGGATTTGGTGCTAGCAGCTAGCCTTCCCTGACTGTCATTGTCCTTTACTTAGCCGAGTGGTGCTAGTTAGGCCTTTCGACTGATTGTTCTTTACTTAGCAGGCTCTGCTAAGTAAAGGACAATAAGTCGAAAGGCCTGGCATCACACTTCCTTTGTGGCAGTCCCTTTATATATATATGTATATATATACTATATATATATGTCATATAAGAACCATCCTAATAGTAAGACTCTCTCATATAAAAAAAAAATAAGTTAAGGCACAAAGATTCCAGTTTAATATCAAGGCCTCTAATATTAAGAGGCTCACCTTGTATTCTAATAATCCATATATAATTCCATTTAGTTATCTATCAATTTATTAATTTATCTTTTTTTTAATATGTATTTCTGTTATCTTCTGTACTTTTTAAAATGAACACTCATATTCTTTTGGAAGCTTGAATTCCCAAGGAGCATTCCTTTTATCTCTGTATTTAATATTTTAACTTCAGTAACTTCTCTCAAATGAACACCACAGTCTTTGAAAACTTGAATTTCAAGAAGTCAATGGCCCTTGTAGGAATATTCCATATGAATAGGATTCATCTCCCTCTGAATAATAATATAATAATACACACACACACACACATTAATAATAATGTAATAAATTCACAATTATATAGTAAATATATTGTTATAGTAGAAAATTATGTAAAAATAAACCAGTTCAAGTGTCTGAAAGTCTTTGGTTTATTTTATATAGTAATACATTTACAATATAATTGTGGATTTTATTACACCGATTGTTTTTCACGAAAGAATCTATTAGCACACATAATAATAATAATAACATAATAATAATAATAATAATAATGATAATCCAAGCGAGACTGTCTTTTGCAGAACATAACCGGCGTCCATCAGATCGGAGGCCTACAGTACACCATCTGCATACAGGCCAAAGAGGGCGTCTGCGGCGTCCGGTATACGGCGAACGCCTTCTCGATATCCGGTAACGGAGCGGCCGCAGGTAGGCGTTTTAGGCGAGACGGTATTTTACGTCGTTTTCTCGTGAGGAAGCGATAATTAAGGGTAACAATCAGCTCGGCGGATTCGATTGGCATTCCAGGGAGGTGGGTTACTGCCGGGTGGGGGTTGGGGGGTGGGAGTCGGGGTGGGACAGAGGAGGCAGCCGCTGCAGGCACTGGTGACAATAAGGTGTTTCAGTTGTGTTCGGAATCTCGTGTATGGATGTATGTGTATTTTGCACATGATTGTGTCGTGTGTGTATGATATACAGTATATATATATATATGTATATATATATATATATATGCTTACATATATATATATATATATATATATGTATATATATGTATATATATATATATATATATATATATATATATATAGAAATAATCAACACACAATCACGTGTGGAACAGAAATAAATTTTTGATTTTGCATCAGGATCGAAACCCAGGTCTTTCCATTGATTAGCAAGGGCGCTGCCCACCATATAGCCCTACAAGTCATAAAAGAAGTTGGAACCAGAGGGCAACTGCACCCAAGGAATTACCTGGGTTCGATCCTGATGTGAGCCAGAAATTTATATATAATATATATATATAACAATTCCTCATATAATCACTTTTTCCCTTCCGAGTAGCCGGTCCGGCCGCCCTCAGCGGAGACAAGTCCTGCATCAAGGACTTCCTGATGATTCCGACGCTCTCCCAGCCTCCCTCTACGGCGACGTCGCCAGACAGGTACTGTGGGACATCCTTCGCAGAAAGGAGCAGTAAGTACCGGACTCCATTCTCCTGGCGTACACCTGGTAGGCGATCGAATGCGGTATGTCGCAACCATGGTTCTAATCCTTCAGTATCTTTCGAGTTCGGGGACAGCATTCATTAACATGTTGATAACGATTACTTGTCGTTCATTGCAAAATATTGTGACGTTTTTTTCGTCTTGTATCCATCTGTACTTTCTTTGATATTTATATTTATTTATTTTTGTTTTCGAAAAACCGTTCCTTTGTGAGTCTTGTATCCATCTGTACTTTCGATATTTATTTATTTTTGTTTTTTCCAGCGTTTTCGAAACCATTCCATTTGTGACGTTTTCTCGTCTTGTATCCATCTGTACTTTCGATATTTATTTATTTGTTTTTTTTCCAGCGTTTTCGAAACCATTCCATTTGTGACGTTTTCTCATCTTGTATCCATCTGTACTTTCGATATTTATTTATTTTTTTTTCCAGCGTTTTCGAAACCATTCCATTTGTGACGTTTTCTCGTCTTGCATCCATCTGTACTTTCGATATTTATTTATTTTTGTTTTTTTTTTCCAGCGTTTTCGAAACCGTTCCAGATCCGGGTTGTCACGGACGAGGACGAGACCGGGGACACGGAAAACAGCGGTTTCTCCATCACTTACACACAGATTCCATGTTGAAAACGTCTGGCCCACCTCGGGAGCCACAAGTACCGAATTCCAGAATTCCACTTTGAAGAAATACGTCCTCTTGGCAAAGGTGTTCCCCCTAATAACTCAGAAGATTAAATTATTTGTTATTATTTAAACCAACATACATCAGTATTTTGATTTCATGTTGGCAAGAATGAGCTACCATGGCTATTATAGTGGCTACCGAATCTTCCTTGTTCCATGCCGAGTATTACTCGAACCCATGACAACATTTCTCTTGGCAATATTTTTCTTCTGGGAGAAGTATTACCAACGTCTTTTCAAAGTATATCTGATGTTTACTTGTTAAATTATGTGTATGAAACTTTACACGAATTCATTACCTTTGGCCTTTCATGTCGTCCTACTTGTTGAACGAAATAAAAACTTATGTAAGAACTGAATTGTTGAGACTTATAAATGTACCATCTGTTTCTTAGATAAGTACAATCTTCTTTTATTCTAAACTGTTAAAGACAAAACAGTACAACTTTTCTGTGATTTTCTGGTCGTCAAGAGAGAGAGAGAGAGAGAGAGAGAGAGAGAGAGAGAGAGAGAGAGAGAGAGAGAGAGAGAGAGTCTGTACTTCAGTGGTTCATCCCCCATAGCTGCCAGCATAATAGAGAGGATCTATAACTATACTATCAAGTAATAGCACAAATGGTATACTCTCTCTGTACTATCCTGCTGGTTGATAGTACAGAGCAGGGACTTCAGGAGAACAGGAATTTCTTCTAATGGGAAGTAAGTGCAGAGAGGAACATTACTGAGCAAATGGATCTCATGGGCAAAAGGGGCAAATGGAGTGATGCTGTTTGGAGTGAATAGGGCAATAGTCTTGGTCTTGATGGAGTGAGTACTTTCAGCATTTACTGAATAAGGAAAACAAAGAGAGGCAGAGTTGAATGACGCAACAGACGGACGGACAAACGGACTGAAAGCGGTTTTGGAAAAGAGGAAGCACGTGCAAGAGAGAGTGAGAGAAGAACGGCACAGCATATGAAAGGGGTCTGACAAGCTGCTGGTGAGCTTTCTTTGTAGGTGTTATAAATAAATAAATAAATAAATAAATAAATAAAATAAATAAATATATATATATACATACTGCTCTCTCTCTCTCTCTCTCACTGACCAAAGTTTCCCTTATAGAGAAAACCCTCCAATGCCAGCAATTTTCTATCTAAAAAAATAAAAAACAAATATTCTTTCGAGAGATTTCCCTCGTAATGGATAATAAAATCTTATAATCATCTCCTATTCTGACATGGAATCCCCGTCCCGGTTTAGTAGATCAAGAGAAACCAAAGAAGTTTTGTGAAGTTTCATTCAAAGTTATTATTAGGTCTTGTTATCGGCATCTGAGAGAGAGAGAGAGAGAGAGAGATATTACAAAAACAAACATTATCAACGGGACGTTTGGCAACACAGTCTTGGTTGACCGATGCGTGATGACTTTTTTTTTATTTGTTTCTTTTTTCCTCCATTCTTGCTTTTGTCTGTCTGTCTGTCTTTTCTGGTGGGGGGGGGGAGGAGATGTCAAGGTGTTTTCTTTCATGCGTTGCATATACACCCAGTTATTTAAAAAACCTAGAAAAAATCATAAAAGAGCATATCTACAATAAAAAAAAAACACTCACACACCCCTCACCTCCCTGCCTTCCCCCTCCCAAAAAATAAAAATGGCATAATAAAACTAACATAGTGATGAGTGCATTACCATAAAACGTTTCTCCTTCTTATTCAGTAAATAAATCTGACGTAGGTTATACAGGCTCGCCTGAAGTCGTAAGGGGTTCTCGTTATGCACCATAAAAACGAAAGTGGGTTCTACACTTTCAGAGCAATGCCAACAAGGATTTGAACGACGGAGAAGCACCAGCTGAAGAAATTCATTTCATGGTTAAAAATCTTGGGGGAGAGAGAGAGAGAGAGAGAGAGAGAGAGAGAGAGAGAGAGAGAGAGAGAGAGAGAGAGAGAGAGAGAGAGAGAGAGAGAGAGAGAGAGAGAGAGAGTTTTTGGTTATAACTCAGTATCGAATTGTCTTACTTGCATACCCCCAAATGCTTGAATTTAAGCTACTTATACTCCATACTCCCAAGATGAGAGAGATTTAGAGAGAGAGAGAGAGAGAGAGAGAGAGAGAGAGAGAGAGAGAGAGAGAGAGAGAGAGAGAGAGTTTCTGTTATAACTCAGTATCGAATTATGTCTTACTTGCATATTCCCCAAATGCTTGAATTTAAGCTAAGTTGTGCCCAACTGAGAGAGAGAGAGAGAGAGAGAGAGAGAGAGAGAGAGAGAGAGAGAGAGAGAGAGAGAGAGAGAGAGAGAGAGAGAGAAATATCTTTCTAACACATCTTTTTTATTAGCAAAACTATATTTAAGTGACAACATCAACTACTTTCCTCTTTGCAATAGGTAATGTTAAAACAACTGTTAGCAAAGGGTGGAAAGTAAGATGGAAGAGAATATGAATGATGGTACAGTAAAAGGAATGAAAGGGGTTGCAGCTAAGGGCCAAAGCCTCGGGCAATGCCTACAGTGCACTTCATAAGGTGCAGTGACCGCACTCCCCCCATATGTGGTAAATTTGGCACTGAAAACGTAAACAAAATGCACAGACATTATTCGTCAATAGTATTGCATTTAGCAAGCTTTATGCTCAATGTTCAAAGATCTGGATTTACTATAAGGTGGCAGTATAGAGAAAAAAAAAAAATGAATCAAGAGCTGAATATAGCCAATGATGATTTTTATTCCAATGACTGTTTTCTCCAATTTTCCAGTGCAACATCCCTAATGGGGGAACGGAATTTCTTGCCAAGATATTACCTCAGCTGCATTGCAACAATGCTGTAATGCAGTGCTTGAAAAATATGTTCAATCTGGTACACTACTGAAATGTTCAAAGGTTTGGATGAGGAATAAAAAATATTCTTTTGTAAAATTTTTCTCTTTCGACAAAGTCCGCTGCTAGATACAAACCTAAAAACTGTTAAAAATTTTTCAGTTTCCTCATAAAATGAAATATTACACTCACAGATCTTAAAGCAGTAGACAATTCAGCCCCTGAAAACGACGGAAATTTAAGCACTTTTAATGATCTGACAGATAGCACAATACAGAAGCTTCAAAGTAAGGGTTAAGAGCTCCATCAACCTTACTTGTCATACTTAGAGAATTTATCTTTTACCTTTTGCAACAAAACTTACTTTCGAAGCTACCTTGAAAATACATCTCCTATCAAGCTTCCTGACATTTTTAAGTGAGAACATCAAGTAATGTTGATGATTTGTTATAATCCAATAGATTATTCATAGTACTGCATTTACAGGGAAAAATGCATTTCTTTTTCTAATATCACAAACTGGAATAATCTCGCTGCTTTTATTTGTGCCAGAATATAAACAAAATCCTCACTGATAATGCATTTGTGAAAATCTGACATATTTTATTTACAGAATCACTATGCCCTCATTTTTTGAAAACACTAAAATTTCCCAAATAGAACACCTTTGAAAATTGGGAAAAGTTTTTGTTATAATGTACTGACTTGGTATTATTTAAAATCTAAAAGCCTACACCTATCAACAGGACATACTCAATATGCACAATTTGAAAAGTAATTCATTTCTATGAAAAAGGAAAGTTTTGCAAAATAAAACTGTGAAAAAATTTTTACGAAATAAATCTGTGAAAAAGAAAATTTTTTTCTGAAATACAGGTATTGTACAGTATATCCTATAAAATCATGTCATTTTCCAGCTCGCACATCCATACAAATGTGATAATACTTTAAAAAAGCCACTATCAACAAATTGTCTATGCATGTGGTGAGACTACAGTACAGTAATAAGATTTGGCGACACTGACGTTGAGCAGTAGCGAAAAATGTAGAAAAACACACTTAAAAAAATGACAGAACTTCACCATGTCTAGAATCGTACTGACACCAAATAAGAAGTTATACACAGTATTTACTGTCAAAATAATATTGCAAAAGTATGTACATGAGAACTTTCTATAATTTTTCCTCTAAATAATCAGTCAAAAATTTGACATTTATGCCATACCAATCTTTCCCTAAAACTGCTAACTTTTCTTTATCTTACGTCAATAATCTATACACTCTATTTGTACTTGTGGTTATAATTCTTAATTTTATCTGGTGAGCTTACATCTGAGAAGCTTAGATGCATTTGAAAGTATTTTCAAGTATAAATTCATTCTGTTATTTATGCAGCATAGTTTTGTAATGAAAATTTTAAGCTAATGAAAAGGGATTTTTCTTTGCGTTTTATCCGATTATCCGAATCATTCTGAACTGACTTTACAAGTGATCTTCTTACAGTCTCAAAGTACTACTGTATAGTACAGTAGTTTAATGAGGCTTGCAAGTCATATTTCTACTCTCCCAGGACTTGAAAAAAGAATTCTTTCTCAAGTGGGTGGTAGAAACTGGAGCAATGTAATGCTGAAGATGTCGGACAGCCAGGCGGAAAAAGATTACGGAGAATGGACTGAATGTGAACAGCAGAACTGGATTCACCCTGGGACCTAAGACAGGATGCTGCATAGACCAACTGGTACTTGCTAGAATGACATGGATGACCTCACAATTTGCATAGCTAAATACAAACGTTAATCGTATGTACACAATGATTCCTGAACTAACTACAATTACAAAATCTGAGTAAAGTCGAGTACCTAATGCTTTTTTCTATCCTTTTTGGACTCTCCTTTCGAATTACTTCGCCCTTTCTTGCCTCCAACGTTCTGCTTGTCTTTTGGTCTGTTGCTCATCAGAGGATGGATTTCTGTGGACAGCAAGAAAACACATGTACTTCTCATCATAATATCATAAACAAGCAACTCAAAATATTAAGGGGTAAGAGACTAAGAATCAATCTACTGAAAAATAAGGGCAAAAATAAATCATGCTAAGAAATGTTCTAGTTTTAAGTCGGTTATTAAGGCTAGCTTGACAATTCTTTGTGACTCAATGCAAACTCAAACGTAAAAAGCTTCCTTGACATAAATCATAGTTTAAACACCAAGAAAATCTGGTTTTACAGGCATCTGTGACAACTACAAATTTAAGATCAAAAGACATTTCAGTGGAACATAATCAGAAAGATGACCACTCCAACCATTTCTGGAGATTCTGCAATCATGTTCTTCCCAACATACAGTAATGATAGGGACACTCATAGTCCCCTTGCTTTCCGAGACAAACGACAGCAGTGAAGTTGTAACTTATCCAAAAAACCACCTTGCTTTCCAAGTGGTTCTGGAGGGCATGAAGCCAATGAAAAACAATCATCAATTACAACAGACCCATGTGATTTTGCACTTTTAATAGATACCATCAACCAGTCAACCACTCATGAGCCTGGAACATTGGCTTTCTATCAATTTCTTGATGCAAACAATTTGAAGCAGTATTAATTACCAGAATTATTGTTATCATTATTATTATTATATCATTCAGAAGATGAACCCTAGTCACATGGAACAAGCCCACAAGGGCCACTGACTTGAAATTCAAGCTATCAAGGAATATGGCGTTTATTTGAATTAAGTAATAGAAGGTAATAGGAAATACAGATAGAAGAGATCAATTATTAGAAAATGACATCACCTAAGGGAAGGATATTTTTCTAAAAAACTAAATCCACAAACTAAGACATTTTGAGTTCTTATCTATATAGAAAATTAAGGAAAATATGTTTAAAATGAGAAACTAGGAATTCACCATCACTACTTGATTTAGAATGAATGACTATTTAAACCTTCATTTCAGAATATGTTACTTGGAATAACAAACAACAGGCCAATAATAATCTTATCTTGAATTCAAGAAGGCAAAAAATATCAATAACAAAACACAATGTGAAAAGAAACTATAATATCTATCGCTTTGCTTCAAAGATTACCGTATTCACTGCTTGAAAATTCAGATTAATGAACATTTGAGGGAACATTCTACAAAAAGGAAAGGAATCTCACCACACACTGGAAGTATACGGATCAAAATTTATTTCCAAAGGGGTTATTTAAAATTAGTGAAAAAGTAACAAACAAAGTCTAACCTTCAGTTGGGGCATTTTCCAAGGCAACATCAAATGTTTTAGGTCTTTTCTTCTTTGGCGATACATTTTCCTTACTGTCGCCCGACCTCTTGGAACTGATATCCTCAGCAGGAGCACCTTCAGGCCCCCACCCTTCTTCAGGTTCTTCAATTTCAGGAGATATGGGAAGATAAAGAAGTGCATCACCTTCTTCTTCCTCATCTGAACTACAGAATGCAGTAACGGGCTCAGTGCTTGTTACATCAACCTGAAAGATATTTTGTATACAGTATTTTCATTCAGAGAGGACTAAGATTCTATGGCAGTTTAGTTGTTATAACTCTTCATTATCAACTTCCACCCAGTATCTGTGCCTTTTTGTAAATTAGGCAAACGAGTCCCCTGAATTTCTTCTAATACCTGCAGTTGCCTCTTGGAGAGGTTCATGCTGAGGTATAATTCCTGTTCTGAAGGATAATCTCATCTCATCACAGTTAACTTTGTAACGAAAGCTGGGTAACACGCAGGAGACCACATACCAATTCCTTTATATGGCTTGAAAGCATTCTGATTGCATATTTGAGGCAACAACTACCACTTGATTCAAATCAGCTGAGACATACATTAGATAACTCTGACACTGACACCAGTCATGATCTGTAACCAAGCTCCCCAAGCAGGGTAGATCTTATGTGACTGCCAGCCACTGCTTAGTTCATTTGTAGTTAGCAATTCTAGACTGGGTCTCGCAAAGCTTCAATTGCAATGAAGAGCATTTAGGGATATCAATTTTTTTTGTATGAACATAATTCTTATGTTTGAAAGGGGCTTACAAAGTACCACAATACAGGGCATGGGTTAGTGACTGAAATACTACGCAAACCTTTTGTTTTATGGCCCATGTATGAAACACATTACTACAATAGTTGACTTGTTAGTTATCCAATATCTTGCAAAGAAATATTTAAACATTTTATGAGGGTTTTGCTATTACAGAGATGCTCGAAATCAAGTGAATGTGATATAAAAAAAAAATGTCTCAAGGTACAAAAAGCAAATCTAATGATTTTGTGAATAACGCTTTTAGAAATAAAGATCACCTCGACATCCTCTTCTCTTTTCTCCTGACTGAGTTCAACACTTTTGTCTTCATCGCTCTGGTCAAATTCTGACTCTCTCTCCTCATACTCCACATTTTCATCGAGTTCTTTGAAATCGGGCGCAAAAGCCGACCAATTCTCCACCTGGTTCTGCGACCAAACTGACACCACCCCGGAACTGATGGATGCCATAATCGGTCGAACTGGATGCCACTGAAAGAAAAATTCACCAATACAAAAAAAACCAGAACTGCAATGATGCAAAATTAAAATGTGAAGGCTTGGACATCTTACTTTGAGAAAACAAAGATGTAACATTTTCCTGGAAACCATTACTGTACAGTATTTCACATAGAACCTTTGGCAGTTATTTTTTACTTTATGATTTAGTTAAACCACTTGACAGTAGCAATGCAGCTTCTAGTCAGAGTAAAGTTTTAGAAATGAAAAGGATTAAATTTTCAAAATGAGATGCAAATACTGTCAGGTTAAATAGCAAATATTGTAGCAAGGTCAGGTTAAATAAGTTGATTAGCTGGGACAATACAAGTTCATAACCAATTCTTTATTGAATACGGATGCCCTTCTGGTGCCTAGGCTTATTTACTTGTCTCTACATATATCACCATCAATTTTTTTTTTGTCTTATCCTGCAATGCCTAAGGGCTGAACATTTTATGAGTATTACTTTTATTATTATTATTCAGAAGATGAACCCTATCCATATAGAAAAAGCCCACAGGGATCACTGACTTGAATTCAAGCTTCCAAAGAATATGGAGTTCATTTGAAAGAAGTAACAGAAGGTAACAGGAAAGACAGAAAGAAGTTTAACGACATACATACCACCACATCAAGTAACATTTCTCCTTTGGTGCCGTGAAGGATTTTAACAAGGTTACCAATACTGCGCTCCCATATGTAAAGTGAATGCTGTCTTGCAGACCCAGCACAGATGTACTCACCGTCTCCCGAGAAGCAACACTTTTTCCACATGGTTCTGTAAGAAATATGCAAGGCATGCTGAGTGGTTTGAAACCGATTTCAAATCTCAAGCAGAAGTTTTTTACAAGGCAATTTACATGCACATTTGTGACATATCTCTATTACCAGTACAAATAGGTAAATGCTCCACCAATCTTGTACTTTACAAATTCTTTGAGACCTTCAGTGCTAAGGATACCTTGTTAACACCTGCTTGTGAGACATTTGTTTACAGTAACTGTATAAAGAAATCTCACTCAATGTACTGTACACAAAAAATTTGGTAGCACCTTTTCTATCAGGTAATTCAAATTTTATTCTCTTTATATTCTAACGCCAGTAAAGTGATAAATCGTGACTGAAAAAGATAATGCATTTCTAAACAGCATACAAATATTATGAGCCACACACTTGGCTAAGCTCCATATAAAGAACAGAACACCATAAAATTAGTAAATATTGTAAAACGGTCTTGTGCTGAGATGCCATACTCATAATGCTTTAATATACTAATTCATAATGAAAACATTTTCCCTCTTGAATATATATTTTGATACAGTCTTCCTTGAGGAGCCTGCATTTTTGTCAAGAGTGCTAAGTTCTGCATTACACAAATAACATTAGGCAATGACAATACCATTCTGTTTAACTAATATCTACTGGACTTCAACCTGATGAATGGTGTGAAATCTTGGGAAATTAAAATTGTTTATGACACAGTTTATTTAAAAAATTCAAGCATAATTTCCATGAGAGAGAGAGAGAGAGAGAGAGAGAGAGAGAGAGAGAGAGAGAGAGAGAGAGAGAGAGAGAGAGAGAGAGAGAGAGAGAGAGAGAGATACTGACTAAGGCATACTACTCTACTTCAAAAAGCATGGAGATTAAAATCTTACTTGTTTACGAGATCCTGGAGTTTCTGAGTAGGCTCTGGATCGTCATCTTTGCCACATTTCAAAACCTTACGAGCATCGTAAACGCGTATGACACGGTCTGCAGAGTTCACAAGAAAGTATCTGCAATGGAGGAACACAAGACCATCAGGCGATGACAAAATTCTCAAAGAAAAGGCTAGAATTTTAGACATTCTTGCTTGTATATCAAAACTGTTCTCTGTTAATGTCATGCAATTAGCTTTCAACAAAACCTTTTCTTATTCCGCTTGTAATATTTATAACTGTAGTTACAAGTATATTGCAACATGTAATTTACATCATACGAGTCAACCTTAAAAGATTCCGATCAAGGGCTATTAACTGGTACAAGCTGAAGAACGGGAGAAAGAGAGTTATAGGGTAAACCTCCAATGCTTCCAAAATCTTTTAATACAAATCACTACAAAAATCACAGAAACATAAACTTTGAAACATGTCTTGAGTCTCTTTGGAAAGAAACTCACGCATCACATTTAGCTTCATACACTCTGCATGTGTAAGATAAATCATCCAAAAGTGACAAAGATCTGTGATTAACACAGTGTCACTGCCTTATCATTATAAATTAGTTTTAACAGTATCCTCATTTTTGTTGGTAATTTGCATATCAGCAAAAATATCTGGGGCAAAATGTGGACCAACATAATCAAACCTCTGGAAAGGCTAATTTTTCAACATAAAATCCGTGGAAGCAGAGGCTAATGGAAAACATTAGGAGAATGAAGTAGGTAGGGGAGATTCAATGACGAAGTTATTGCAACAACAGTTTTAAAGAGACCCATCAGAGAAAGGGTATGATTATAAGATACCATGCGTGGCTCAGCCAAGCTTTCTCTGAAAAATGCATGAATTATTTGTATCCACTAAAGCATAATCCACTCTCTTCTACAGGTTATTACACGCAATCTCAATGTACTTACTCAGTTCGCCTGGCGAACTCTATACTTTTAACTGCTGCTGCGCTCGTGGTGCCTTGTCCTATTCGAAAAGATGCCTTCACTTTCAGTCCTGGACATGTTAGGATTAATAGTTTACCTTTACTATTGCCAGTGAAGATGTGCTCTCCACGGCGATCGAATGAAGCTACAATATTTACATCCTGAAAGAGGAAATTGTCAAGCTGAGAAAATGACGACAGTGTCCATATCAATAAAAAACTATTAAATAATGCATAACTCTTCCAACACATTTAAGTACATTGCTAAGTGTAATAAACAGTCCTAACCATAACAAAACTTATTCATTACTGAGCGACAATTTACTGTAAAAGTAACATCTTTAGTAGTATTCTGCAAGAACATAAAGAGGCACAGGCAAGTCTCCAATGATATTGTTTCTACTGTCAACAAACCACAAGCCTGAACTGAAAATTATACATATCAGAAAAACAAGCAAAAAATGTGCCGAAGTTTCTTTGGCACAACCAAGTTTTCTGTAGAGCATATAATCAAGGCCACCGAAAATAGATCTATCTTTCAGTGGTCTTAGAATAATGCTGTATGAGCCATGGCCCATGAAACTTTAACCGAGTCCCGGTGGTAGCCTGTCCTATATTGTTGCCAGATGCACCACTATGGCTGACTTTAACCTTACATAAAATAAAAATGACTGAGGCCAGAGGGCTGCAATTTGGTATGTTTGACAATTAGAGGGTGGATGATCAACATACCAATTTGCAGCCCTCTAGCCTCAGTAGTTTTCAAGATCTGAGGAGGGACAGACACACAGAGCCATCTCAATAGTTTTCTTTCACAGAAAACTAAAAGCAGGCCACCAAACAAAACCTGAAAGATTTTTTCCATTTAAGAGCTTTGCCTACATTGTTTACCCATCAACATCATGCTTGCTAAACAGTGGATCTTTAAAAACTGGTTACCGACTGAAGCTTGAGTATTTTCATGCATCACACAAATGACTGAAATCCCTTCAACAAATCTAAGTGTATCATATTTTATAGCCTAAATATCAATTTCACATATGACTTTAGTAGTTACTCTAGCTGGGAATGGAGCTGGTTGGAACTCTAGGTAATGAGCTAGTGGTACATGATTCCCATTAACAATATTGACCTTTTAGTGGTTGCTCCATTAATACAATTCTTTGCAATTAAATTGGTTTAATGAGACAATGATCACATTTCTGGGCTTTCATGTAGCTGACTTTCAAGATGAATTTGTTCCTAAATAAAAGGTGAAATTTGGAGCAATATGGAATTATCTGATTTGGACACGTCACATAGGAAGAGTCTGAAGAGAACACATGAGAAATAAAAGGCAGGTCAATTGCACAGCTGATGACATGGGAAAGCTGAAAAGAATTTCGGCAACATTTGCAGTGTGCAATGACGAGCGATTGCTCAAGGGGCTAGATGTCAGGGAAGGAAGAGTACTATAAACACAGTAAAGTTAAACAATCTTGACAAACCTATTTATTAATATCATCAATTTTTTTTATGTCAAATTTTCCCCTTTGCTGAATAAGATGTAGAATAATTTCTATCCACTCCCTTTTGCCTTATGATTTCCTGACTGGAGTCCCATCTAGTTCAGGTCTTCCTCTACGTCCAGTTTCCAGGATTTTCTGGCCATTCCTACTGGTCTTCTTCCTACTAACAAGTGTCAGTTACTTCACAGACACAGCATCAGAGACCTAAAATTATTTGAACTTTAAAAGAAAACGACTTACTTCATCATCCATTGGAACGACCTCATGAGTTGAATCAACGTTAACTAACACAGCTGGATGTCTCATTGGGCAGACCAGAAACATTTTCTCATTCCGAGGATGGAACTGAACCTGTGAGAAACAAACACGGATGAGACCTTCAAAACAGAGAAACAAACTACGGATGAAGACCTTTAAAACAATCTCAATACTTTTGCAACAAACACAGTATGCCTACTCTCAGGACATGAGGCTTTTCAACTGGAAATGGAATTGGAATATAAAATTAGGCCAAAGGCCAAGCACTGGGATCCATGAAGTCATTCGGTGCTGAAAATTATGTAGAAACAATTGTCATGTAGAGGGTGGAAAGTAACATGGAAGGATGATAATATGAATGGAGCTAGGATAAAAGGAATGAAAGGGGTTGCAGATGGGGGCCGGAGGGACGATGCAAAGAACCTTAAGTCTTTTTAATGCAATTTGTTGTTTCCTTATCACAGATGCTAGGAAACAAAAAAAATGATTAATACATTACAACACAATCAATTTACTTAAGATTTCATTTCATCAATGATATAAAATACATGTTTCATATCGAACTTCAACACTGACAGATCTGTGGCAGAGCCTCACACAACCTGCCTGAAGTGTTTTAAAGGGCATAACTACATTGCTCCCCAGTTTGTCAAATTTACGAAGCCTTGACAAATATTTTTGTTGCCAGACTTGTACTTTGAAAACCCATCAAGAGAGATACAAAGGAGTCTATTAAAGATGCTACTGGAATGAACAAAAACTGATTATGCTGGAAAATCACTATGAGTTATCTCAGTGCATTTGAGAGCACTGTACAAGTGTGCTGGGAATCTTCCACACCATGAATTTCCATGCTACTGGACTTCAAGGATGGTTGTAATTAAATTATGGTACGAATTTCCTACAGGATTACTGCTCTTGGTTTTTCAAGATTACAGATACTTTTAACTATCTTTCTTGTTTGTAGTTGTGTTGATGCTGAAATTGACTTTTGGACTATTTTTCAAGCTACCAGTTACTCTTAATTCTACTTTTAGTCAAGTGATTGGACTTTTCCCAAAATTATATTTGTACTTAGTCTCCATGCAAGTAAAACAAACTGGAGTGATGGTCAGAGGGATGCTCCAATTACTAGCCAAGTTAGTTTTGGAGACTTGTAAAACACTAATATAAAAAGATTTGCATTAGTTTACCTTTAGAACAGGCGAGGGGAACCTGTATTTCACATCACATTCGCCTGTTAACACATCCCAGATGCAAACATTGTTGTCTGTGGACACACTCACTAGCTTATAACCTGCTCTCGACCAACTGTGAACGTAAGAAACCAAAATTAGTGGACGGACATAAGCAGAAATTTATCTTCATCATTACTTTTACTCAAAGAGAATTACAGTTATGATCCATCTATATTTGCAAATGTATGATACCACTTTCAACCTGAACAGAAATGTCTGTGGCCCCTTCAGGTATATCAAACTTCCAAATTTAAAACTATTTTTACAGTTTTTTTATTGGTGTATCATGCAACAAGTGTAGTTACGTAGATGTATGTGTACTTAATGTATGTATTTAAAGATCAAGATCATCATTAACGTTATTTAATAACTCTTAGCAAAAGCTAAACGAATATGTGTGAAGTTAGGCAGTATGTTTATTGTATACGTATATCCGCTTTAGTGAGTTCTTATAAACATTGCTTTGTTTGGATAAAGCAGTGAAGGAGACTCAAATCCCATCGTGTTCAACGACCCTAATTTTAGGTACACCTAGAGAAGAGGCGCCTTCCGTCTGTGCCGGCCAGAGAAATCAGAAGCCCATTTATTTTGCTTCATTGTTTAATATTCAGCAAGAGACATGCTCATCTCTTAATGCCATTAGGGTAATGCTTATTAGTGTCTGGCCCTCATTGTTATGCAGTGAAGATGGCGCGGCGAGTTACTCGGGCAGAAAAAGTTTGAAAATGTTAAAATTGTTTTATTTGTGTGTTTATTGCATCGCGCTTGGCAGGTGAACAGTATGGTTACCTTATTTTGAAAGGAATAAATAAAGATTTTATTCTGCTTCTTCTTCAGGCTGGGAAAGGCGAGGCAAACACAGTGTTCGATGAAATTGCAATCATGCAACTAGCCTTTTGCGCAGCGTGGTTCCAAAAGTCATCCAAATGTTGGTGAATATTTTTAATTAAGTTTTTATATATTTCATCTTTAATGTTTCTCATTTTGAAATTTTCAGCCTGTGGTTCTAGAACATGAGCGAAAATGCTTTTAAAACTGAATCAAAAAACTAAAACAGCATTAAAACTCCATCCTTTTCCTTCTCAAAATGTTTGCATGTTCGTGTAAAGTATCTTTGTCTGCTGAGTTATTCCATATAATGTGTATCTTTGTTTAACTTGAGTTGAACCGTGTTTTAACATTTTTTTGCTTTGAATTTCCAAGTTTAATGCATAAGTTTAGCAATAAAGGATAAAATATCTGGGAGAAAGGGTACCAATATAGAGAAATCGTGAATTTATGTCGGTGAGTTTGTGGGGTGCTCTTATCCCAGGACGCCAAGAGTGCTACTGCACAGTGAAATGACTGTCATTTTCTAGGTCCTTTTTAAAAATGTGGTGTTTCCCAGGCTCTTTTATAATTTGGTGTTTCTGCATTCTTTTATAATTTGTTTTTTTAGGTTCTTTTATAAAATGGTGTTTTTAGGTTCTTTTATAATTGTGTATTTCTAGGTTCTTTTGTAATTTGGTGTTTCTAGGTTCTTTTATAATTTGGTGTTTCTTGGTTCTTTTATAATTTGGTGTTTCTAGGTTCTTTTGTAATTGTGTATTTCTAGGTTCTTTTGTAAATTTGTGTTTCTAAAGTTCTTTATAAATTGGTGTTGAAAGAACATAATTGTGTGTGTGTGTTTGGGTTAGAAACACAAAAAACCTCAGCGGTAGAACACTATTGTTACCAGTCCGTGGCCTCCCTGGCCAGTAAGCTCAGCTGTGAATCGTGGGTGAACCTGCATTGCTGAAAACTTCCGCAACATTAGTCCTGCTAATATATATTGTCATTGTTTATCAGTTTTAAACATTATCAAAGTCATTCACTAGTATGTGGCTCTTTTCATTGTCATCACCAATTAACACCTGACACCCCACATTCTATAAATTTGCATCCATATGTTTTCCCTTCCCCAATCCACTTATCATCCTGTCCATATAAATTTCAAAGACCCTCAGAACCATTACACGCTTTGTCAGAGACCTGCTTTCACATCAAACTATTCGGTCCATACTATGCAAATTCCAACAGATGTTTCCCTTTCATCACAAAAATTAACAGCCTTAACGAACAACTTTCTGCACCGTGCATCCTCATCCCTCCACATCATATGGCTCATTTATGTCATACCATGAGCAGAGACCAGGTCGACGCGCAAATTCGGTTTTTCTCTTGACTCCTCAGTTCTCGGAGAAATGTTCAATAACAAAGATTGATACACAGCCTCGTCTTTGTCTAAACCTCACTGCTCTTACTCTATCAAGTCACTTTGGTCTGTTTATTCTCTCGATCAATTTTTACGATATAGCGTTCTCAGTGTAAACCTGTTCATATATATATATGGTCATATATTATATATATATATATATAAACTGGGTTATATAGATATATATATATATATATATAGGGTTAGTTTATAGGAAATATATATAACTGTATATATATATGTATATATATATATATATATATACCATATATATGTGCTGGACGAACGTCAAAATATAAACAAACATGGTCATATAACATTAAAAAAAGACATAATGTTTATGAGGATTATTGAAATAGTAAAAATAATTTGAGTACTGATTATCGGACGAGTCTACCTGTAATGATAACAGTTATAAAAATAAAGTGGATTATTAATAATGCTGATGGATATGATTACCATCGCCACTGTTGATCATCGTCTTTGCCGATTCCTCCACGCAAGAAAAGCTGATGTTGATTTCAAGAAGATCTATAATTGCACGGGGACATTAGTCTCCCACACCTACTGACTGACGTGTTGTTGGGGCAGCTTGCAATTATAGACCTTCACCCAAAGTCAGTAAGAATATACTGAAGGTTTTTAGATTTCGTCTAATATATTGTTGATTCGCTGTGGTTATGATTTGTTCATCTTTAAAGGAATACTTTTATTTTTTTCTTGGCGGGGTGGGGACCTGGGAAAGAACTTCCGGTTATAGTTTTGCGAATGGAAGAAGTGTTTCCAGTTCGATTTGATTTCAGGATGTTTTTTTATTTATACGAAAAAGGTTTATAAAATTGGTTGGCAATGAAATGATCGTTGTTTATTAGATATATATATATATATATATATATATATATATATATATATATATATATATATGTGTGTGTATATATATATATATATATATTATATATATATATATATATACACAGTATATATGTGAATGTCTTTTACTGTAATACCACAGTGTAATATAAAGATAAGGAGGTCCATAAAACACGTATACCATCTCTTCAAACGAGGTACATAAATGATGTTCCCCATGTTTTCTTTTATCAGATCAACTTGACTTTTATTGCCCGAAACAGAAGTTAGATTTTTAACTAAGCTAATGCCAAGTCGTAGGATATGTAGATAGTTAAAGCATATAAGGAATGTGTGACTTGATGGAGCATATTGCTGCTGGAAATGCGGTAAGGTTCTCAATATGGAATGGTTAGGCCATGTTTGATGTTCAGTCTGACAACTTGTCAGGAAGTTAAACTGACGTATTGACAAACGGGCATGCTTCTTGAATGGCTCGAGAATGCTAGCTTTTTGTTCTGTATAATTTTTACCAGATTCAGTGATAGCCTGTGTTTTACGCAGGTCTGATTTGTTGCTAGCGCGTAGACGTCAGTAGCTTCAAGGTTAATCTAAAATGATAACTGTGGTATTTATTAAAAGGCAACTCTTCTTAGCTCTTATAAGCATTTCACATAATATATTTAAAGCAAAAGGCACGTGATCTTATTCCTTGGTTTACTGATTACGTGCTTCCTTGAATGATGTTCAATAAAAACTGACAAAGAGAATCTTGAAGCATCCAAGGAGTTACATAACGAGATATATGAGCTCCATCCAACTGTGTGTTTACGTCCTTTATTAAGACATCCCTTTAAAGGACAAGGAAACTATTAGAGTTGTGTCTGCTAGATTAGTCCTGTCGCCCTGTGCGCTTTATGTGTGTTTTTTCCTGTGCATTATTAAGAAACGCGTGAGCAACGTGTCTGTAGCACGGTGTCTTCCAGCGCAGTCGTGATTATTAGTGTTATTTCTATCAGGGTCATCATTTTATTGATTTTCTGATCATAATTATTATTAGTGTCGTTCACTGAACGCATTGCTTTTCTGTTTTTGGATATTACACGGGCAGTTCCGTGTTTAGCTATTTTTACACGTCAAGAAATCGTCATTATAACCCAAGTAGTGGAATGCTGGACTCATAGCAGAAGTTCACTTAAACATTGAATCAGATACCTGATCGTTAGTTTGGTGTTCAGAGCCACAGAAGGAGAGAGAGAGAGAGAGAGAGAGAGAGAGAGAGAGAGAGAGAGAGAGAGCATAGAAAACAGATGAGTGAACGGTACTTCGTCGAAATGCATATTATCACAGATTTATAAACGGGAATCTCTACAAGGTATTTCAGGAGAGACTTTTCAGCTGTTGCATGGCTTCTATTTCTTGTTCTGTCCATCAGTTTTCGCTGGTCGTTCATTGGCCCTATGTTCTGTATAGTGACAGGTAACAAGATAAATGAAATTGTATGGATTGTAAATACATTTTTTATGCCTTGTATGTCGAGGGAGGTGTTGACTGGCTTATTTTTACAAACACTTGTATATATTGTGTGTGTGTGTGTTTACATATGTATGTACACACGCACACACACACACACATACATATATATATATATATATATATATATATATATATATATATATATATATATATATATATATATATATATATACATATATGGCAGTATGTATATATATACATATATATGTCTCATATATGATATATATATAATTATATTTATATAAATATAATATATATATATAAATAAATATATATGTATATATAAATATATATATATATATATATATATATATATATATATATATATATATATATATATATATATAAAATTGTTTGTGTGTGTGTGCTGCTGGAGTTTCCCCTTTTGGGAGGCTGGAAGTTCTGGCAGCGTTCATCAACGCGATTTTCCATTAGTCGCTGATTGTGTTACGAAATTGAACAACTGCCTCCCCCGGAGATCATTTAAATGGGAGGCTCGTCCCCCTGTATCTCATTTGAAGGATGATCAGGATGCTTTATAGGATGGCAATTCATCCTTAGTAGTTGGCATTGGGGCTGAATAACAGTAGGACCGATGGCAATTTATTTATGCATTTATTTACTTATTCTTTTATAATTATTACGGAGAAAGTCAGTTTTCTGATGGAGTTATTTTGTTGTTTTTATGCTGTTAATTTTCTTCAGGAAATCGGCTGTTTATCAAAGGACGTTGATCTAGATTTGCTTTTATATTCCGGCTAAATTTTTTTTTCCTATCCATTTCTTCCATTTGTTAAATCTGACTATAAATGGAAGTTTAGAGGCCTGTCTATGTTCAGTGTATGCATCTGAAATACATTGTTTAAATATGCGAAGATCCTACCTATGTCGCTGCTAAAAAAATATACGTTTTAATTTCTCAACACACTGCATTACTATTGCAAATATCATTATCTACCTGTCTATCCACTCTTCTATATTTCATTTATGTATCTCTCACAGTCTTGAAGGCAAAACACACTATTCATCCATCTAACATCTGTCTTGTTACCTAAGTTAACTAGCCTTATTTCTGTGTCTGTACGTTTATCTCTGTTGCCTGATAATTACTTCATTCCCGTGACCCATAATCTTTCTCGTCGCGTCACTACTTCGTAATTCTTCCCATTGTCAAATGGGTAAATCGGCAAGATGAATGCTTTAAATGCAAGTGGTTAAGCCCAGCTTTGATGATAAGGATGATGATGATGATGACGATGTTAATGGTGATTGCCTCACGAGTGGATTCCTCTAATGACTTCTCGGGGAAATTCGAAACGAGCTCCTAATGACACGAACGAACTGGTAATTACATCGTAAATCTATGAGTGATAGCAGCGGTGACGCGGCTGGCTCTTTCGCTCAGCTCTAAGGCTATGAGAGATGAATGTCTGCGCCGCGCTGCGCTGCGCTCCCTCCTGGGCTGTTGTTAGCTTCAACCAAGTATTTGTGTGTGTGTATGTGTGTTTGTTTGTTTGTGTGGCATACATATATGTATGTGTGTGTGTGTATATATATATATATATATATATATATATATATATATATATATATATATATATATATATATATACACACACATACATACGTACAGTATATCCCATTGCCACACCTTCCACTTGTCAGTACAAAACCATTAAAAATGAAAGTCGTGGTCCTGCACGGCTAATTCTAAAACTTTAAATAACTCAAGACTAAAATTATGAAAAGTAGAGTCCGGTTCTATAAATAATTTATTTAAAATAATTTCAATTGTCTCTTACAGGGACATTAGTAATAGTGACTCTACGTCCAGACTGACTATAAATAATTCTGAATCTTGTATGAGAATATCCTCCTTAAATTCATGAGAGTTACTTAAAGAAAAATCGTTTTCAGTGAGAGGCTCAAGTATAGTAACCAAAAATTTCGCTTGCTTATAACTCGGGGTGTTCACTGAGGAAAGAATGGGCCTTAATGGAACATTTTCTTTATGTATTTTGGGCAAACCATATAAAACCCAAAAACCTTACAATTTTGTCCTCTAGTTTAATGATATTATACAAGTCTGGAACACCTATTTTCTCAAATTTCGTATGATCGTTTAAGATAATAACCATCTTATCAATATAAGTATCCTTATCCAAAATTGCGCAACCCTTACCTTTGTCTGGTTTTGTAATAATAACACTGTCGTCATTAGCCAAGTTTTTTAAAATGTCAAAGTCATATTTGTTGAAGAATGGAGTCCATCTAGTTTTTAACTTATGATAGGTGCAATGAGCCAGAGATGATAATTTAAATGATTTTAAATAAATTATTTATAGAGCCGGACTCTACTTTTCATAATTTTAGTCATGAGTTATTTAAACAGTTTGTACAGATAGGTGGAGGGTGTGGCAATGGGATCCCCACTAGGCCCGACGCTTGCTAATATTTTCATGCTCATTGAGGAGCGGATTTTTGATGATTGCCCCTTAGTTTCTTGCCTCAGTTTTATCGTGATATGTAGATGACACTTTCGCTGACACCAAAACAAGTTTAATGAGAACAGTTCTCAGAGTTTGTCAGTGCCTACACCCTAATATCAGATTTCACTTGATGAAGAAGAAAATAACAAGCTTCCTTTCTAGATGTTTTAGTGTCCAGGAATGAACAAGGCTTCTACACTGGGGTTTTAAAAAAAGACTTTTACTGGGTTAGGTATCAACTTTATAGTTCTTTGTTTTTATAATTTTAAACTCAATACTATCTCAACTCTCTCCACAGGGCCTTCACCCATACCTCTAATTGGGTTACTTTTAATGAGGAAATTAACTTTCTTCCCAATATCTTAAAAATAACTGCTTCCAGACAAACTATTGTTTAAAATGCTTAGGAAAATGCTAGATGCTAGGTTCATGGAGGTACCATCAGTTTGACAGCACCAAAACTAAAAATGTTTGTGAGCTTCCTTTTTCATGATGACCTTTTCAGAAAAGTTCCTGCCAGTAATTCAAAAAGAATTCCTGGCCTTAAACCTTAAAATCGTTTCAAAAAATCCATTAACGATCGGTCTCTGTTCAGAATGAAAGACCGCCTTTGTCCTCTTCTAAAATCTAATGTTATTTATAAATATACGTGCCCGAGATGTGATCACGGCTCTTATGTGGGTTGTACGAAGAGGCTGCTCAAAGTGAGAATAGATTCTCACAGGGGCGTAAGTTTTAGAACGGGCAGTAGATTAACAAATCCCCGAACAGTAAAAAATTAGGAACCATTCTAAGCCCAGTAAAACATATATTGAAGATAAGGACTTTACAATTATAGGTCAAGTACATAATGAAAACGACCTAACAATCTTGGAGTCCATTATGAT